>NC_092224.1:78816149-79036149 GCF_036320965.1 Panulirus ornatus | reverse complement strand
GTACATCGTCGATTTTATACCTCGGGTGTGGAGGGGTGAAATTCGCGAGGCAGGAGCCAACGGGTGCGCCTCCATGAGAGAGAGAGGGGGAGGAAGTGGAAGGGGAAGATAACGCGTGGCTTCAGCTTATCATTTATAGCATCGTTATCGAGGGATAAAGAAGGGAAGAATGTGACGAAGAGTTTGTTATCAGATGATTAATGGGTTGGTTGGTTGTTTGAGGTTTAGGCCTATCAACTGCCAGGGTCTTTAAGACCAAGTGATTGGTTATTGACGCGAGTTTTCGTCTCTATAGTGACACCGACACACAAGCGGCTGTTTAATTGGTCGTTAGAGGCTTTAGCTTATCAACTACCAGGGTGTCATTCCGGCCGTCAGTGCCAAGCTGCTACATCCACCAACCCGAAAAATCGTGAACACCTCTGCAGGAGTCGAAGATAATTCTCAGACCACATATCCCTCTCACAATGTGTATAACCCATGTTCTTTCGTGTTCTCGGAGAACATATTTACCCTGTGTTCTTTTGAAAGTTCGTTGTGTAATTTGTCGACGATATGGGCAAGATATAAGCCCGGCGTCAGGTCATGTGTTCACGGTAACAAATACCATTGTTGTAATAACTGGTACACGTTAGATCACAACCTTGCCCTGTTGTGCACCATGGTATTTCTCATTGTACTTTCTCATAAACTCCTTTCCTTTTCATATATCATTTGAGCGACACAGATAAGGTTATTGTTAGTGATGAAGTGACACACTCACAAGGTAGGGTAACATTTATTCAATACTCAAGATACAACTGAAGCAGTAATAGCTTATACAGAACAGGGAGTAAGGGAAGTGGTGAGTTGTGTAAAATTTACAGAGTCCCCAGTTTGACTGCCTTACTGTGGTGGTGATGGTGGTGGTGATGGATGAGGGTGTGTCTCGCGGCAGTGAGGGAGGGTAGAAGGAGGAGGAGGAGGACGAGGGAGAGGAGAGGTGAGGTGTGGAAGAAGCAGTGGTAACAGTGAGATTGTGTGCACCCGTGGTGAGAGCAGCAACAGAAGCAGCGCCTACCAGGTAGGTAGTGGTGTTGATGGTGGGTGAAAGGCCTTGACAGAAGTAGTAAATGCCGTAGTTGTAGTAACCGTAGTAGCACTTGTGGTAGTAGTAGTAGTGGTAGTAGTAGTAGGATGGCTAGTAGTAGTAGTTATAGTACGAGTAGCAGTAACAGTAATAGTAGTGGTATCAATAGTAGTAGTAATATTAATGATAGTAGTAGAAGTAGTAGTAGTAGTAGAAGAAGAAGTAGTAGTAGTAGTAGTAGTAGTAGTAGTAGTAGTAGTAGTAGTGATAGTAATTGTGCTAGAAGACATAAGTACTCATTAAGAATAGTAGGTTTAAAGTTTCACCGGCTGAGTGAGGGAGGCAGCGGTGGTGGACCTGGGCAGGAATCATCTGGTTGGCTACCAACACATTTCTACACAGGAAACATATTGTTGCTCCGGCCTCACCAGAGTCACGCTCAGCTTATTTTCCCTCCTTAATTGGCTCTGCTAAGGTCTGATGCGGGTCAGTTCTCGCTGCAGAGGTGAAGGTTAATATGTTGTGTTTGGTTGCAGGGGTTCAGGATGGGGTCAGATCTGTCGTTCTTGCAGGAGGTCAGGATGGGGTCAGATCTGTCGTTCTTGCAGGAGGTCAGGATGGGGTCAGATCTATCGTTCTTGCGGGGGGTCAGGATGGGGTCAGATCTATCGTTCTTGCGGGGGGTCAGGATGGGGTCAGATCTGTCGTTCTTGCAGGAGGTCAGGATGGGGTCAGATCTGTCGTTCTTGCAGTGGGTCAGGATGGGGTCAGATCTGTCGTTCTTGCAGGAGGTCAGGATGGGGTCAGATCTGTCGTTCTTGCAGGGGGTCTGGATGGGGTCAGATCTGTCGTTCTTGCAGGAGGTCAGGATGGGGTCAGATCTGTCGTTCTTGCAGTGGGTCAGGATGGGGTCAGATCTGTCGTTCTTGCAGTGGGTCAGGATGAGGTAAGATCCGTCTGTCCTTGCAGGGGTCAGGCTGTAGGTCAGGTATCATTGTAGGGGGAGGGGGGAGTAAGCTGAGTGTATGTACTCTTGCTGTAGACCTGGTCGATATGGAGGGGAGTAGGTGAGGTAAGGTTAGTTTAGGTTAGGTTAGGTTAGGTTGTAAACCTCTCCTTGGCTTAACGGAGAAGTCCGGGTAGAGTTGTGGTGCTAGGGTGAACTGCGATGACCCATCTGGTGTTATTTTGGGTCCCTGAGGTCAGTTCGTGGTCACTCAGGTGGCGTATTACTTGACGAGGTAGAGTTGTCAATGGGATCCGAAGAATGGGTCGCCTGTGGTCAGGGTTTTGGTAATAAGGAGGTCAGTCTAGGGTTATTTGAGTTTCCTACGGGTCATGCTAGGGCAAGCTAGTGTTACTAGAGGTCAGGGTAGAAACTGAGGTGATGTTGTGTTTCTAGATGTCATCGTTGAGGTGAGGTAGGGTTACAGGGGTCATGCTGAGGTGAAGTAGAGTTGCAGAGGTCAAGATGAGGGCGAGATAGGGTCGCAGGGGTCAAGCAAGGGGCGAGATGGGGATGCAGAGGTCAAGCTAGGAGCGAGGTAGGGTCGCAGGGGTCAAGCTAGGGGCGAGATGGGGATGCATAAGTCAAAGTAGAAGCGAGGTAGGGATGCACAGGTCAAGCTAGGAGCGAGGTAGGGATGCAGAGGTCAAGAAGCTAGGAGCGAGGTAGGGATGCAGAGGTCAAGAGGCTATGAGCGAGGTAGGGTGGCAGGGGTCAAGCTAGGTAGGGTAGCAGGGGTCGAGCTGGGGTCGAGGCGGGGCCAATACCACTCAGGAGGTGAGGCAGAGACCCGCGACCATCATGACCTCGCCGACCAGACTGAGAGAGGCGGCCAGGCAGCCAACGCCCAGCACGATGAACGCCCCCTGCACGTGCTCCACCGTCAACACCTGCCACGTGAACACGCATGAACACTGCCTGAACATCGGTGGACACATGAGAACACTTTTGAACACTTAGACAAGTGAAGAAACTAGAGAAGACTTGGAGATACATGGGGGCACTAACGGGCACACGAAGAGGACAAAGGCATAAATGAACACTGCTGAACACCTGTACACTAAATAATATGCTGAAAAAATTATCAATATTGGTTAGAACTGAGGAACTGATGATCAATGGTCAGTCACTGGTGAACACAGGTCGTTACTAATGAACATGGGTCACCACCTGGTGAACACTGGTCATTATCTGATGAACGTGGGTCGCCACCCCCCCATTGAACTTTGTTTACTGTATGGTGACCACTTGATGAACACGGGTCACTCACGAAGACCATGGACACAACCCAGTGAACACGGGTCACTGCTGAGGGACGAACTGTCACCTCCTGATGAACACAGGTCACCCTCTGTATGAACACGGAGTGGATGTGGCCCACTTAACAGTGTGGCTCAGTTGCCAGAAACCACCAAGACACTCTACAGATCTGCACTACCATATGTAATATGTAACTATAGATACTTAATACGTGACGCTAAATGGACAGATATACATCTGACAAGTTACTTGTGGAACCCAAAGTGAAAGGTGAGATTCGAAGCTAAGAGCCGAGTAATAATACAGGAGTGAATCATCTCTGAACAATCTAAGATCATTAAAGTTACTCATTCAGTCTGCAGTATATGTGAAAATCCTGATTAATTACCAACGCAGGCGAACCCAACGCAATACGAGGACCACGAATGGATTCTTCCATGGTTTTGGGAGAGAGGTATTTGACGGGCAGAAAGATCAAACACCCGGGTGAGTTTGTCTTAACTTGTATATTCATGGAAGCTTTGGAGAGGCAAGATAAAGCCATGGGAAGACTGGCCGAGCTAATCAGTTTCAACAGTGGAAAGAATTCGAATCCCTTAGGACTAAAATCAATCCACTTAAGACAATGTAAAGTGGCACAAGGGGAACAAATTAGCCTTGTTTTGGGAACGGGGAGGCAAGGAAAAACATCATTATACACCAGTGGAAAAAAGAACAGACTGCGAAGCAGAGAAACGACAAAGCAGAGGCTTGCACAAAAGCCAGACAAATCCACTTGAAGTGGGAGTGTCATTCTGGACGCAGCAGTGGGAACTGGGGGGTAAGTGAACCCACTGAATTACAGATGAGTGAGGAAAAAAATGAAAAAGGCAATAAGAGAAGACACTGGGAAATTTACAGGTGAAAATAGAGTTAGTGGTCGTCTACAGGAGGGTAGGAGAGAGGTCGAGTTCCAGTGTTGGAGTTTGGAGCGCGGGGTCCCACAATTTACCTTTCGTACATCTCGTGAAAGTCGAGCATTGGATCAGGGTCGACGGCGATCCATACCTCACGACTTGAACCCCCCCGGGGAGAGGTTACAACGCGGTCTTCGCACGACGGGAAGCACTGACCGCAGTGAGACTCAAGTTTTTGCGTTCCCGTAATGTTTGGGGAAGGTGTGAATATGATTAATGGTGGTAAAAAGAGACCCGGATCCAGTCATCACTCACGTCTGTGGTGGTGGCGAGCCGACCAGGACGGATGGCTCGCCAGCTTGCCACGCGGATATTTAGCACCTCCCCACCACACTCCAGAGGCGTTTGGCAAACACAGCTCCAGAGATTTGGCAAACCCTAGTTTGGAAAACACAGCTCCAGAGGTTTGAGGGAGAGGGGGAGGAAAAAAAAGATATCAACTCAGGAGGAAGGATAGGAAAACTCTGAGGGAGGTACTGATAGAGAAGCTGTGGGTCACAGAGGTGAATGATTGATTGACTGCGGCGGAAAATGTAGGCGATAAGTTCTTAAAAAAACTTGGCTGGTAGAGTGAGACGTGAGCTGGACAGATGCAGATCAGCCATGGTATTTGGTCTGCAGGAGGAGCGTGATAAATACACGAGGAAAGTGTTTCTAGAGGAGGGTAGTTGGCACGAAGGAGACAAGACGCGTAAGTACGGTAAGGAAGATGGTACTGTGTAGTGTAGGGATAGAGACGGACCGCTTACGAAAGGCTACATATTCTTCAAGATGTAGGCCAGCAGTGTGGGAGTCCCGAGGCAAGCCTACAGACTGGCAGATCCTACCCAGAAGCTGAGGAATGCGTTTACTGAAAAAGAAATAGCATGAATGAAGGTGTGGCGAGGATTGTAGGCAATATAACAAGGAGCGTAAGGATCATGGAAGGACAAGAGACAGAACCTCATCACTAGTGCAGTAAAGGAACCCAGGGAGACAATAGCTCTGTGCTAACGATGTTTGACCCACACAGATGGTTTGGTGGAGGACATAAGGAACTTCAGTTTAACATTTGTGTGGATAGGATTAAGTAAGACATCTTAGACGAGAGTAAACTCAACAAGGATTATGAATTATATGGAAATTAAAGAAAGCAAAGTGCTTAGTTAAGCCTGTTTAAATATAATCATAAAAGTAAGTGAAATGAGCCGTGGGAAAACCGTAGAAAACAGTGTGGAACGATCAAGAACGAAAAAGAAGCTTCGATTTACAGATGGATGGTAGAATTCCTGTACTTGGAGACCCCCAGCTACAAACTTAGATCCTCACTTGTGGTTGGGGGAATATTGGATCGTGCAGGTCCCGGAATATCTGAGAAACTTGTCTCGCGGGAATATTTTGTATCGTCCAAGTCACAGAATATCTGAGAGACGGTTTGTACCAGTTTGTCACAGAGTTCACATGTTCGAGGTCCTGACCTGCTATGTCACATGGATCTAGTTTTCACTTGCAGTAACCTTGAGACTTGAAGCATTATTTGTGAAGCCCTGCTGTGGGCTGAGCGATCCCTTAGTCTTTCAGATGGAAGAGATGGTGCTTAAAGATAAAGGGGATGACCCAGACCGGGAGAAAGCCTTGAAGAAAACGGGAAATATCGAAGCTTCGACACACCTGCTTCGAGGAAACCAGTTGTGAGGTTGAATTCCAAAAACACAGGAAAACGCGGGAATTGAGCAGCGGAATGATAAAGTCTGCGAAATATGCAGGGAAGAGGAGCGAGCGAGATAGGAACGAGAAGAAAGGATGGAGAGATGAGAGAGAGAAAGATAAATGAATGGATGAATAGATGTAAACAGGGCAAGGAAACGATAGACACCATACTGAAGAAATTTTAAGAGACACAGAAGTCAGACGATGTTTGAAAGGTATAAGTGAATCAAGCCATTATATCAAGACGAGAGAGGAGATATGAGTGAGATCGGAAAGGAATATTTAGATAAGCCAAAAGATCACCCAACACTTGTCATATATATATATATATATATATATATATATATATATATATATATATATATATATATATATATGGAAGAATTAGCTGTAAAGGTCAAGTAATAAGATTAAAGAACTTCGAAGGAAATGTGAGCCAAACAATTTTGGACGTGTGACGAGAAGAAAAAGTTTCAGAATTTATTTCAACTTAGAGGAATAAAACGTTACTGCTGGACGAGGAGACGGCAAACACCTTGGAAGATATTGAAGGATAACCGCTGGAAGTATGACGACTGAACCCAGGAACGGACGTTGGAGCAGTTGGCATCTCGCCATTCGTGCTGAAGGAACGTGCAGATTCCATAGACAAGCGGCTGGAGTCATGGCTGAAGATCTCGCTCGGTGAAGATGATTGAATAGAAAATAGCCAAGCAGAACCACTATAGAAAACAGAATATGACTAGTGAAAGCCTGGATTACCCACTGGTGTCACTGACGGCCAAGACGCCTCAGAAAATAGCTAGGAAACAGACAGAGGAATCCTTAGGAAATAGAAATTTCTTAAGTGAACCATGATGAGAGTTAGATCTCCAAACTGGAAGATGCCATGAGTAGACTCTTAGCTATTGCGATGAGAGAGAGAGAGAGAGAGAGAGAGAGAGAGAGAGAGAGAGAGAGAGAGAGAGAGAGAGAGCGAGCTTTAGACGAGATACATAGAGCGAACACAGAGTCGACAAGTGTGGTCCCTCAGGGCCCAGTGCTGTGACCACTACCATCTCTCATTCACGTGATTACCTGGCCAGATGAGAGTCAGTGATAACTGAATGTGTTTCCAGATGATGTTAGAATTAGGACAGAAATCATAAACATCAGGGAGGGCAAAAGATTGGAAAGCGACCCAAACATCCTGCAGTAAATCATAGAAATGACTATCATGGAAACTCAACGCTCGAGAAAGTAAAGTAATGAAGATGATGAAGAAGATAAAGAAGCCAGATTACACGCGACCCTATTAAAGGTAACAAACTCCAAGATCCGACATGTGTAAGTGACCTGTGGCATAACATTACTCCGAGCTTATCATCACAAAATCTCGTTTGGTTTACGTGAGACAAACTATATTTACATCAATGCCAAAATCGTGTATTAGTACTGTATGCGAAGAGCGAGATGTTACGTAGGATAGACACAACGTTGTATTCGATCTAATCTGGGTTATCCCGAAGCATTTCCATCTCCTCATTAAAGGAATCACTGCATAACAGGGCCCGGTTGAATATAGCGACGGAGGTCCCAGAACTGAGTGGATAACCTCCGATCTGCCAACTGTAGGGAAAAAAGGGATGCTTTCGGTAATGGTAAGACCAGGGGTTTTAACGAATGAGAGGGTCCAGAGATGAGCAACAAAGACAATCCCTGAACATTACAGGGAGAGGTTGGAGACTGCGAGTTTACTCATCATGGAAGAGGAGTGTAAAAAGGAGACTTGATTGCAGTCCTGGACTTCCCAGAATATATATGACACTGTCGACACTAAACATTTCTTTGATGTATTCCACGATAGAGAAGTATGAGGATATAGCAAGAAATCGAGCAAAAGGCCATTTAAACAACAGGTATTAAGAAAGAAATGAGTATTTCTCTATCATCAGAGAAATGGATGAATGAATTAAGCCAAATGATGAAATCGTGATTGAGGACAGTACACAGAAGTTCGACATGTAGTATGGTAGTTAAGACACTTCACGAGTGTACACGTCAGACCCTGTACTGTACAAATAGGTAATTACACACACGTGAAGACTCGTGGTACAAGTCTAGTGATTGGAATTTCATTTATAAAAAAGAATGGGAAAGATTTAGATTTTCATGGACACATTTGTTGTGAGACTTTACGCTGGGAAATATTCTCTAATGTCACTGGACGTACTAGAATCAAGAGGGGCTGGTGCGCTGTAATTATTACACCATATTTTCACATTTATTTGCATGGAAATTGACAATACTAGATACAATACACCAATGGGGGGTAGGGGAGGGAGAGAGAGAGAGAGAGAGAGAGAGAGAGAGAGAGAGAGAGAGAGAGAGAGAGAGAGAGAGAGAGAGAATGATTCAGTAAGGCAAAGTCAAAATTTAGAACTTAGGGACGTACTGTGGAGAGGATAAAGGCGGCACAAGAGCCACACAGCGTTTGACTAGAATGAAAGAGCAAGGAACGGAGACTGGAAGATATGGAAGAAGTAAAACTTTGAAAAAAAAAAAGGAAATATTGACACGACTGGATGTAATTCAGGCCTCTCATGCTCCAGTCCTTCCCCTGTACACCAGCAGGGGTGGCTCTCATGCTCCAGTCCTTCCCCTGTACACCAGCAGGGGTGGCTCTCATGCTCCAGTCCTTCCCCTGTACACCAGCAGGGGTGGTTCTCATGCTCCAGTCCTTCCCCTGTACACCAGCAGGTGTGGCTCTCATGCTCCAGTCCTTCCCCTGTACACCAGCAGGTGTGGCTCTCGTGCTCCAGTCCTTCCCCTGTACACCAGCAGGTGTGGCTCTCGTGCTCCAGTCCTTCCCCTGTACACCAGCAGGTGTGGCTCTCATTCTCCAGTCCTTCCCCTGTATACCAGCAGGTGTGGCTCTCATGCTCCAGTCCTTCCCCTGTACACCAGCAGGGGTGCCTCTCATGCTCCAGTCCTTCCCCTGTACACCAGCAGGGGTGGCTCTCATGCTCCAGTCCTTCCCCTGTACACCAGCAGGTGTGGCTCTCATTCTCCAGTCCTTCCCCTGTACACCAGCAGGTGTGGCTCTCATGCTCCAGTCCTTCCCCTGTACACCAGCAGGGGTGGCTCTCATGCTCCAGTCCTTCCCCTGTACACCAGCAGGGGTGGCTCTCATTCTCCAGTCCTTCCCCTGTACACCAGCAGGTGTGGCTCTCATTCTCCAGTCCTTCCCCTGTACACCAGCAGGTGTGGCTCTCATGCTCCAGTCCTTCCCCTGTACACCAGCAGGTGTGGCTCTCATTCTCCAGTCCTTCCCCTGTACACCAGCAGGTGTGGCTCTCATTCTCCAGTCCTTCCCCTGTACACCAGCAGGTGTGGCTCTCGTGCTCCAGTCCTTCCCCTGTACACCAGCAGGTGTGGCTCTCATGCCCCTACAAACAACAGTGGTTTAGCGTTGAACTGTTCGTGTCTGTAAACGTCTTTCCAGTGGACACCCGCCACTTCTAACCTTCCAATCAAATCCTCTGAAGAATAAATAGAACTAAGAAGGGCCTCTTGGTTGAGGTAGGAGGTATATGTAGGTATGATCCCAGGATGATGATGGGCCATGTATAATGTAACGAGGCTGGGGTTGTCATGAGGTATGTCCAGCTGCTTTGATCAGCAAGATAGATGAGCAAGAATACGGTTGTCAAGGAGTATAGACAAGCAAGCATACGGTTGTCAAGAAGTATAGATAAGGATACTATGATCAAGAGGGACAGAGATAAGAAGTTCCCTCCAGCGTCAGGGAAAGACCTCGCGAAATCTTTGTTTTCCCCACGACCGGTGACGTTATCCTGACGGAGGCGTGCGTAGGAGAGGGTCTGGGAGAGGAGGTGGAGTGACACAGGCAAGGAGAGGCGAGTGGGGAGGGGAGCAAATTAATAAACCCTCCTCTGACAGGTTGGCAGCCCCAGACCAGAGCGAGAAGCAGGCGATTTCTTGAATTCGCGAAGACCTGGCCTTCTTGTGTGGGAGTTTGCTGGAGTTTAATGAATCAGACACGTCAGGCTTCCAAACAGGAATACGACTCTCTCTCTCTCTCTCTCTCTCTCTCTCTCTCTCTCTCTCTCTCTCTCTCTCTCTCTCTCTCTCTCACGCGCGCGCACATGATGGACAACATTCCTTGAATATTCCACAACTTGTTGTTGGATAATGCAAAGTGCTGCTGCAGGGTTTAATTGCTAGCAACTTGAAGGGGGGAAAGTGTTGGAACTGCCTCGATCTCTGTTTGCGGCGTCTCTCTCTCTCTCTCTCTCTCTCTCTCTCTCTCTCTCTCTCTCTCTCTCTCTCTCTCTCTATCTATCTATCTATCTATCTATCTATCTATCTATCTATATATCTATTTCCATCCATGTCCTCTATTTCTATCTGTCTATCTTTATCTATCCATCTATCTATCATCTCTCTCTCTCTCTCTCTCTCTCTCTCTCTCTCTCTCTCTCTCTCTCTCTCTCTCTCTCTCTCTCATAGGAACTGGAGCTACAGACGATAACATCATCACAGTACAAGAGTGTTGGGTCAACGAGAGGGTTTGGGGGAGGTGGGTGTAGCGACGTGTACAGGTGGTCCAGGTGTGAGCGGCCGTGTTCAAGGGACCGGAGTGGATCAGCAGCCGTCTTGTTTAATGTTGAATTACTCTGTTTCCAGAGTCAACAGCACCTGCACGGGACACGCTAAATATTTATTCCAATACTCTGCCGGCCCCTCCAGCCCCGAACTTGACGCAGCACATCATTAGGAAGTACGGTCTCTGTCTGCCCTGAAGACCTGCAGGCCATGGTCGTCTGCCTCTGGTGTGGGCCACGGAGGACCACTAACCTGCAGGCCATGGTCGTTTGCCACTGGTCTCGGCTAGGGAGGACCACTGACCTATACGGGCCACTGTCTGCCTCTGGTCTGGGCTAGGGAGGACCACTGACCTCCGGGGCACGGTCTGCGTCAGGTGAACGGGGGGGGGGGGGGGGGGGGGGGGGGGGGCGAAAGACCACTGACCTGCGGGCCGCTGGGAATGAGGATCTGGTCGTGTAGGTCCAGCCAGGAGGCCTCGCCGTCCTCCTGCTGGTGGTGGGAGTCGTCCAGGTCCTGCGTCAGCACCTCCCTGAAGAACTTGTCGGTCAGACCCCCAGCCTGCATGTGGTGGATAGCCTGGCCGGTGGGAGAGACGGTGTTACTGTGGGTGCTGGGGTGTACTGGGAGGTGTTACTGTGGGTGCTGGGGTGTACTGGGGAGGTGGTGTTACTGTGGGTGCTGGGGTGTACTGGGGAGGAGGTGTTACTGTGGGTGCTGGGGTGTACTGGGGAGGAGGTGTTACTGTGGGTGCTGGGGTGTACTGGGGAGGAGGTGTTACTGTGGGCGCTGGGGTGTCCTGGGGGGGAGGTGTTACTGTGGGTGCTGGGGTGTACTGGGGAGGTGTTACTGTGGGTGCTGGGGTATCCTGGGGAGGAGGTGTTACTGTGGGTGCTGGGGTGTACTGGGGAGGTGTTACTGTGGGTGCTGGGGCAGAGTGTTACCATCAGGGGTGATTTAGCCATCTCCTAACATGTGTCAAGCCATCGAGATTCCGAGAGGCAAGCCACTGCGGTCTTGAGGTCAAATATCGTGGGTCTAGGGGTCAAGCTGTCGGGTCTAGGGGTCAAGCTATGGTGGGTCCAGGGGTCAAGCTGTTGTGGGTCCAGGGATCAAGCCATGGTGGGTCCAGATGTGAAGTTATGGTGGGTCCAGTTGTCAAGGTATGGTGGGTCCAGCGGTTAAGCTATGGTGGGTCCAGATGTGAAGCTGTAGTGGGTCCAGTGGTCGAGCTGTGTTGGGTGCAGGTGTCAAGTTATATACGTCCATCCTGCAAGGCCTAGTGTCGTGCTAGGCCACTCCACATGTGGTGGGGTAGGGCTGACCAGACGAGCCTGGGACCTGGCCACAGTATCTGTGTATACCCGTCGCTGCTCTGTGTCCGTCTTTTTCTCTCCGGTTTTCTCTGTTCCCTCCTGGCTCTCATCTGCTTGTCTTTGTTCCCCCCTTTGCTCTTGTTCCGCTTCTCTGTATCTTTGTTGATTTCTTTTTGCCTTTGATTTCTTTAGCTTTTTTTTTTTTTTTTTAATTTTTCGGTCGTGCTTTCCTTTCCCGTCTGCCTTGGATCCTCTTGGTTTATTTTCCCTTCTGTCTGGTGGTTCCTCCTTTGACAGTCTTTTTACTCAATTTATTTATTTTGCTTCTGTTTTTCCCCCCAGGTTTCTCTCTGTCTTCTGTTTGTTCTGTCTGTGTCGGTATCTTTTGTGGCTCGTCTTTCTGTCTCTTCTTTTCTCCTCGCCTCCTGACGTTCACGCCACTATTGGATTTTTCTTGGTCTCTTGTCTGTTTCATGTCCTCCTTCCACTGGGCAGGTATTCACCAGCAAACAACACCTTTTGATGTCGAAAGATGACTTTAACCAATTGTAAGCTAGATGAATAGTATCTTTAGATATAACCAGTAAAAGATATCGTATCTAAACTTTTCAGAAACCCTGATGTACGAACACATTCGAATGTTTGATACTGCGACCAGACGTAGGTCTGCCACCCTCATCATCGGCGCCTTGCATCTACCTACGAGCGGCTGGTGGGTCTGTGCGGTCATCAGTCTTACGGAACTGTTCTTGCCATAAGTTATACCCAGAGCCTCGATAGATGCTCTCCGGTGTTGAACGATCTGTAGCAGCTCGGGGTAGACGTCAGCCATGGACGCCTCTTCTCAAGTCCAGTAGTTTCCAGCTTGAATGAGTGGCCAGCCATCAAGCAGTGCATCTTTCCACGACTTAATGTACGCCTCGGTGTAAAGACGTATGATCCTCTGAATGTGAACCAATCTTACTATGTTCAGGACATGACACGCGACGATACGTGTGGAATGTATCGTCCATCATCACCTGGCGTAAAGACCTATTCCTATTCCTATCCAATGAGGATTGGGCCTTCTTGAGGCCAACACCACGAGCCATCTTGAAGGCATCACGTACCATCGGTGGTACGAGTACCACCCGCCTGCTCTGGAGTTGTCAGTATGTGGCTGCAGCCGACGAGCTGTGAGGATAGCATCCAAAAGCACAACAAATCCTCGGGTCGTGTCTGGTTTGGCTAAGTGGCTACGCCCGCTGGACAGCCTTGGAATACAGGTTCCACAGGTTACGACCTGAGATCTCTTGTGTGTCCTGAGACATTTATGACACTCGACATTACGTCTTAGGACTAAGATGGTCCATTGGTTCGTCTGTCTGAGTTACTCGCGCCTGAACTCCTAGTTTAGAAGTCATGGAATGTATTGATGTGCTTAACCTTGAAAATGGCCCTCTCTCTTAGCAATAAATGGCCCTCTCTCTTAGCAATAAATCATCGGTCTTGCCACCTCTGCTTTGAGTGCCTTTTTGGGACGAGTTGCACTTGGCGGAGGAGTTCGCCTTTAACCTAATTTGTTACCACTTGATGATGAACACCAGCCA
This sequence comes from Panulirus ornatus, assembly GCF_036320965.1. Taxonomy (NCBI): domain Eukaryota; kingdom Metazoa; phylum Arthropoda; class Malacostraca; order Decapoda; family Palinuridae; genus Panulirus; species Panulirus ornatus. The sequence continues at coordinate 79,022,656 of NC_092224.1, read as the reverse complement.
CGTCTCCAACAGACCGTCTTTTGTCTGTGTCTCATTGCCAGTGTTCAGTCCTCCATTGTCTGCCTCAGTGGCTGCTTTACCACGTCTCTTTGTTGTCTTCCTCGGATCTTCTGCTTTATTATTTTGTTTATGTCCTAATTTTCATTATCTCCTTTGTGTCATTGATGGTTCTTCTTTGGGTACATTCTCATTTATCTGTCTATTTATCTCTGATTAACGTAACTATTTCTCACTATTTTCTTGTTTGTCTAATTTGTTTGCTTTATTTTGGCGTTCTATTCCACGTGTGTCTGTCTCTGTCTCCCTCTATCGTCCAAGTTTATTCACCTTCTTTCCTGGTGTCTGTGTGTGTCTGTGTATCTCTCGTGATCTCTCCTAACGTCTCCGTCATTTTCAAATCTCCTAATTCTCTCTCTCTCTCTCTCTCTCTCTCTCTCTCTCTCTCTCTCTCTCTCTCTCTCTCTCTCTCTCTCTCTCTCTCTCTCTCTCTCTCTCTCTCTCCCCTCTCCTCACCTTGTCCACGTACGGCGCCAGTGGGGAGTGCCTGGCGAGGACGGCCCCGACGCCGTAGGTGGCCAGGCACTCCTCCTGGATCCTGAGGGGGCTCTCACCCCTCCTGGTGGTGTACTTCCTCTTCTGGATGAACTCCAGGTGGTTACGATTCTCTATCAGCGCCGTCTGCCGCTTCTCGGCTGCCTCTCTGTTGGTGAGTGGGTGGGTCAGGACGTGGATGTGGAAAGGGAGCTGTGGTTTCGGTGCATTGTACATGACAGCTAGAGACTGAGTGTGAACGAATGTGGCCTTTGTTGTCTTTTCCTAGCGCTACCTCGCGCGTGTGCGGGGGGGAGGGGGGTTGTCGTTTCATGTGTCGCGGGGTGGCGACGGGAATGAATAAAGGCAGCACATGAATTATGTACATGTATATATATATATATGTATATGTCTGTGTATGTATATATATGTATGCGTTGAAATGTACAGGTATGTTTATATGCATGTGTGGACGTGTATGTATATACATGAGCATGTGGGTGGGTTGGGCCATTCTTTCGTCTGTTTCCTTGCGCTACCTCGCTAACGCGGGAGACAGCGACAAAGTGTAATAGATGAATAAATGATATATATGCTTGGTCCGCATTTGTGATTACTACTTGTGATTACTATGTGTTACTGGGAGAGAGTTTTACAGTTGTGCTGCGTCTCTTATCCTTGCATATATGTACCATGTCTTTACTCACACACACACACACACACACACACACACACACACACACACACACACACACGACTGAAACAGGTACCCCATCTATCTACCAGCTCCTAGGGAGGGATGAACAGTTAAGGTTGGCTGTGGGCTGACTGCAACGCCCAGGACTGGAACCCACGCCGACCAATACACCACGGAGGCCTTCTTACATTTCTCCTTACATATCTCTTGCATATGTTTTTGTTATAGCCTGTGGGTGTTCTATTTTTATAAGTGTCACAGAACTGCTTACAGTTGACGTTATTAAACTTTGTTTGGAAACTCAAAAATTACGATGAAGTCACCCCTTACTCCTCTTTTTTCCATGGGGAACATATCTACCGCATCTAACCTTTCTCAGTTTTATCTTTCTTAATTCTGCTCCCATTTTTCTTGCTCTCCTCTAGACCTTCTTTGTTAGTCCTTTGTTCTTCATGGGGCTTCCTGAGATGCATATATAAGTTTTGGCCTTCTGTCGGGTGCGGGAATGTGTGCTGAATATTTCCCGATCCATGAATCTGAATGCAGTTCTAATGCTTTTCAGCAGATACGTCTTCTTCTTTGCTCTTATCTTCAGGTGAGACTCTGGCGACAGGTTAGGTACATTTTAGAATCCCAGGTCCGTCTCGCCCATAGATTCCTGCAACTTATTCCCTGCTGGATGATAATAGCATCGAGACCTTCTTTTACAGTGTTCCATCCTCATTGCTTTCACTTGAGCTGAATTTCATCACCCACGCATCAGACCAACTTTGGAGATTGTTTAGGTCCCCTTGTAGATCGCTGCGATCCTTCTCACCTTTTACTTCCCTTATGACTTTGACATCGTCCATGAGCATTTCCAGACAAGAGTCCAGACCTTCTAGCAGGTCATTTACAAAGATCAAGAAGAGCAATGGTCCCCAGATTGTACCTTGTGGTACGCCGCTGATGATCCTAACCCATCCAGTAAGGCCCCTGGAACATGTGTCCTTTGTTTCGTTCTGCTAAGATAACTCTTGTCTGACGAAGAAGTCTACCCCTTCTTCCTGCTAGGAGGGTCAGCTTCTTCGCCAGCCTTTTTTGTGTGCTGGTGTCAAATGCTTTCCGGCAGTCTTTGTAAACACAAGCCATCCAACCTTTTTCGTCGTCTGAAATGAAGCACATTCTCTCACAGAAGTCTAGGAAGTTCATTACACACATACAACTTCCTTCACTTGAATCCGTGTTGTCGTTTACTTTGGTAAGTTTTTCCCTCGCAAGTAAATATTCATTTCGTTTTTCGTTGATTTTTCGAACGTTTTGCAGATCACGCATATCAGAGAGGCTGGCCCGCATATATATATATATATATATATATATATATATATATATATATATATATATATATATATATATGTTTATTTATTCTGTATTATTGTACTTGATCGCTGTTTCCCACGTGAGCGAGGTAGCGTCAGGAAACAGACGAAGAATGGCCCATCCACTCATATGTACACACACACACACACACACACACACACACACACACACACACATATATTGAAAAGGATCACAATTTTGCGCGTGATCAAGATATTCCTATGAGTCCACGGGGGAAATGAAACACGAAAAGTTCCCAAGTGCACTTTCGTGTAATAATCACATCATCAGGGGAGACACAAGAGAGGAATATAACAGTCAGTTGATATACATCGAAGAGACGAAGCTAGGACGCCATTTGGTAAACATGTGATTTTTTGGACAATCACGCCCATACGCACACATATACATACATATACATATCAACATATACACATATACATACAGACATATACATACATACACATGTACATATTCATACTTGCTTGTCTTCATCCACTTCTGGCGCTACCCCGCCCCACAGGAGACAGCAATTCACCCTTCCTTCATCAGGACAATGAGCCTTATATGATAGGGTCGAGGCTCTGTTTTATCTTTAACTTTTCTTGATCTAATATTTCTCTACAAGACCTTCTTCCCATGGCAGGTCAGTAGGTCTGGGATTGTGGTGTCTCCCAGTGTGGAAACATTATTAAAGTTGTCGTTTCACTCCTCGCCTGTCTGAACGTTGCTGCCTCTGGGTCCCATAATGTGATTAGCTGCTCTTGAACAGTTTACACCTGACGGAGTAACCCCCTGCCTCCTCTACCAAATTCATTTCAAAGGTTTTGTGTTCTTTGTTTACCTCCTCCTCCTCCTCCTTCTGTACGTATTTCGTCCTCTCTTATATCTTTACACTTGGCTGGCTGGAGTCCTGCCCATAGCTTCACAGTAGATCACTACTGCTCTCTACAATTTTTTTTTTGACATCTTTTACTGAGCCACATAGCTCTTCTTTTTTTCTGACTTCTCCTTTTGTATTTGAAGGTAATGGTTCCCATGTTTCTGGTCGCTCGTCGTAAATTCTGCCGAACTTTTCACACCAGTTATTTGTATCATCTCTCTATCTTCTCTCTCTCTCTCTCTCTCTCTCTCTCTCTCTCTCTCTCTCTCTCTCTCTCTCTCACACACACACACACACACAAGCTTACACACTTACGTCACCACATTCACCTTGTACCAACCATTTCTCGTACAGCCAAATGTAGGATTACTCCCATACCCGCTGTTGTGACTGTCATTACGCAGCTCAGTGCACAGCTGAGCATGCAACATAACTTAGTATTCACTTAATATTCACCATTAACACATAATGTATGTCAACACAGTATTACCTGAAGTTCAGCCATTATGTAACTTTACACCACTTAATGTTCATCATTAACACATAGTGTATGTCAACACAGTATTATTGTAGTTTAGGCCAATATGCAACTTTACATCGCTAAATATTCGACCACTAACCACAGAATTTGCTCTGTAAAACTAACTGTACTGTGTTGATGTGCTTCACTCTTGTACTTATCCAAAGCGCACAAGTAAGTACGCAGCCCCACCCTGATCTTAAGTTCTCTCGTGATTTATCAATTGATTACTATCATTACTCACCCAGTTCTGTAAGTTGTCAGCTGTATTTATATTAATATATTCATGTATTGAAAGCGCCCACCTGAAGTACGGCAGCGTGTCGTACACAGACTTGTACTTGTGGCTGAGGGAGCGGATGCTGGGGTTCTGGGAGCCGGCGAAGACGATGGACCAGTAGTTGCCGAAGCCCACGATCGCCAGGTGGCTCTGCGCCAGCTCCGACAGCGTCCTGATGGCCGCCTCCACACTCTGGTCAGAACACATGGGATGTGGGTCATGTGCACGGTCTCTCTCTCTCTCTCTCTCTCTCTCTCTCTCTCTCTCTCTCTCTCTCTCTCTCTCTCCGGCCGTGCGGGGATAGAGATCTGTCCCTCCAGCTGCCTTTCTCTTTCTTTCTCTAGTGTGATTAATCAAGTTAGACATAGTGTGGCCTTGGTTGGTATTGAGTTCAGCCCTAGCGACTGCGGGAGCCTAGCCCTATGTGGATGTCTGTAGGGTCAGCAGCGACTGCGGGAGCCTAGCCCTATGTGGATGTCTGTAGGGTCAGCAGCGACTGCGGGAGCCTAGCCCTATGAGGATGTCTGTAGGGTCAGCAGCGACTGCGAGAGCCTAGCCCTATAGGCATGCTTATAGGGTCAGCCCTATTAGCCTGGAAGACCTAGGTAGTTATTGCCTTATATACCATCCTAATGGTCAAGATGGTCGATACGGTCCAAAATCCTGGTGACTGCAGTATTAGACCAGGCCCTACCGTCGTGGCCATGATGTTGCCATAGTCTTACCTGTAGGTTGTGGGGTTTGCCATAACCTCTCTTGGTCGCATAGTATTATCGCGGTCAGACCTGGTTGCCATGGTACTGCCACAGACATATTTTGTCGCCACAGTGTTGCTCAAACCTTACCTGGTGGTCATAATATTGCCAGAACCATGCCTGGGTTGGTATAGTGTTCCCAGAACCTTACCTGGTGGTCATAGTGTTCCCAGAACCTTACCTGGTGGTCATAGTGTTGCCAGAACCTTACCTGGTGGTTATAGTGTTGCCAGAACCTTACCTGGTAGTTTGTTGTATTGCCAAAACCTTACCTGGTGGTCATAATGTTGCCAGAACCTTACCTGGTAGTTATTGTGTTGCCAGAACCTTACCTGGTGGTCATAATGTTGCCAGAACCTTACCTGGTGGTCATAATGTTGCCAGAACCTTACCTGGTGGTCATAATGTTGCCAAAACCTTACCTGGTGGTCATAATGTTGCCAGAAGTTTATCAGGTGGTCTTAGTGTTGTCAACACCTCACCTGGTGGCCCTAGTGTTCCCAGAACCTTACCTGGTGGTCATAGTGTTCCCAGAACCTTACCTGGTGGTCATAGTGTTCCCAGAACCTTACCTGGTGGTCATAGTGTTGCCAGAACCTTACCTGGTGGTTATAGTGTTCCCAGAACCTTACCTGGTAGTTTGTTGTATTGCAAACCTTACCTGGTGGTCATAATGTTGCCAGAAGTTTATCAGGTGGTCTTAGTGTTGTCAACACCTCACCTGGTGGCCATAGTGTTACCAGAACTTAATCTTAGCGTTCGATCATTCCATGCAACGTCATTCTAAGCCGCGAACCCTCACTTCGCCATGTGTCCTACATACATCAGCCAGGCCTGATGGCCAGATTGTCACCATATCTTCTTGCTCGAGTACTTTACCCTGCGACCACCTCATCACTCACTGACGATCCCTGAGCACACGACGGTACGACCTCTGACTCGAGGGCGACACCACGATGCTCAAGGGTCGTGCTCGAGGATCGTATACCATCGAACTTGAGGTCGTACCGTAAATATTTTCTCTGTCAACCCTACACACACACACACACACACACACACACACACACACACACACACACACATTCATTCTAGTTACCCTGAAAACCATGGGATATTTCCCCAACTCCCACACACTCACTGATGACCATGGGTTATTTCCCCCATAGATTACCCCCCCTCCCCCAAAATAGACACTACCTCCCCCATGGGAGGAAGGTGAAGGAGGTGTGTGTTGCGCGAAGCCTCACCCGGGTGGTCATGAAGGCGGTGAGGTTGCCGCTGAAGGTGATGGCCACGACGAAGCCCATGAAAAGGAGCGTTAGGGAAGCCACCCTCAGCCTGTCTGTGGCTGGCAGTCTCATGCTCCGGCTGGTGAAGGCGCCGAGGGTGTACGTGAGGGAGAGGCCCCAGCTGCACCCGAAGGAGGAGGGGAGGATAAGGAACGGTTAGAGAAGTTCATTTTCACGGTTGCGCGTCCGTCGGGGGAAAGCGGCGTTCCTTTGGGGTAGATGGCTGGGAGGAGCGCGACCGCGGAAAACGGGGCGAGTTTGGGTCCGTTAAAAGCGGGGGAGTTGGCGACGTGAGGATAGAACACGGGAGGTGGCAGGGAGAGTGGGAGAGGACTATACAGTTGTGAGAGCTTAGACATAGAACGAGACGCGGCAAAGAAAATGGACGGTAATGGTAAAATGGGAAATTTTGAGGTAGCGGGACAAATAATGAAGGGATTATGGTATGAGATAGATATGAAAAATGGGAAATAAGAACAAGTTCACGTTTAACAGAAAATGAGAATGAAATATAATTCTCTCTCTCTCTCTCTCTCTCTCTCTCTCTCTCTCTCTCTCTCTCTCTCTCTCTCTCTCTCTCTTCTCTTGTACTACCCTCTTGAGAATCAGGATGGGTCAGCACTTCAGTGACTGTCAGGTTCCACTCCTTTGACCTCAGTTTGCTGTCCTTTCTTTCTTTCTTGGCAAAACCCTCCTCCACACAGTGAATGCGGGCATTCAGTCCACAAACACGCCAGATACTTCCCCCACCTATTACATAAGCCCTCGACAACATGTACCGCACACGGCTCGCTCTTCCTCACTCTAGCTGTTCCTGCGGTGAGCGCTACTACGCCCTTGCGCTACAACTCGGCAAAATCTTAGTGTCTAAAGTAATCTGTAAGTGTAAAAGTAACTGTGTGAAAGGGTAATCCTTCCTGTAACTTGTGTAAGTATCGGGTCCATAACAACCTGTATTTCTTCTGTATTGCCACGTACTTTGTTGGCTGCTGTTACGGGAAAAAAAAAATTAATCTCAAAAATTTCATAGAAATGAGTTTTTAAATTTGGCGAAATTTCGACCTCTGGTTCCCGAGATGTTTACAATATAGAGACCAATATTTATCAATGTCCACACCAGACCGACTCCATGAAGCGGAAGTGTTGTTTGCCGGGCCGGAAGTGACGTAATGTAAGGGGAACCCGAAACACAATAACATTTGGACGGGATAAATTCTACCCCCCACCTCCCCACCCCAAACCCCCCTCCCCACCCCATACCCCTCCCCGTACCCCTAACCCCACCCCCCCTCCCTTTCTACCCTTTTCCCCCCTACGCGTGACGTCATCGCACCGGAAGTACGCCATGTTGGGAGGGAGGGACCCGTCACGCGGCTTATGATGCTGTTTGCGTCGACCCAGCCCAACACTGTGGCCGAAATGGTGACTCAGCGTCGGGTATCAGGAGATGCGTAGAGCAGCAGGCAGGCAGGTAGTCAGGGAGGGAGGCAGGCAGTCAGGGAGGGAGGGAGGCAGGCAGGCAGGGAGGGAGGGAGGCAGGCAGGCAGGCAGGTAGGGAGGCAGTCAGGGAGGGAGGCAGGCAGTCAGGGAGGCAGGCAGGGAGGCAGTCAGGGAGGCAGGCAGGGAGGCAGGCAGGCAGGCAGGTAGGGAGGCAGGCAGGCAGTCAGGGAGGGAGGCAGGCAGGCAGGCAGGCAGGCAGGGATGGAGGCAGGCAGGCAGGTAGGGAGGCAGGCAGGCAGTCAGGGAGGCAGGCAGGCAGTCAGGGAGGGAGGCAGGCAGTCAGGGAGGGAGGCAGGCAGTCAGCGAGGCAGGCAGGCAGGCAGGCAGGCAGGGAGGCAGGCAGGCAGGCAGGTAGGGAGGCAGGCAGGCAGTCAGGGAGGGAGGCAGGCAGTCAGGGAGGCAGGCAGGCAGTCAGGGAGGGAGGCAGGCAGGCAGGCAGGTAGGGAGGCAAGCAGGCAGGGAGGGAGGCAGGCAGGCAGGTAGGGAGGCAGGCAGGCAGTCAGGGAGGGAGGCAGGCAGTCAGGGAGGCAGGCAGGCAGTCAGGGAGGGAGGCAGGCAGTCAGGGAGGCAGGCAGTCAGGGAGGCAGGCAGGCAGGGAGGGAGGAAGACAAAGCGAAAAAAGAAGGGAAGGTGTCTATACCACCGGGTATATAATTTCCAGTCATAGACATCGAGGGTTCGAAGGAATTGCCAGGATGTTAGAGGAAATATAATGTAAACAACATCATCATTAGGAAGGTTGATAATGTAAACAACATCATCATTAGGAAGGTTAATAATGTAAACAACATCATCATTAGGAAGGTTAATAATGTAAACAACATCATCATTAGGAAGGTTAATAATGTAAACAACATCATCATTAGGAAGGTTAATAATGTAAACAACATCATCATTAGGAAGGTTAATAATGTAAACAACATCATCATTAGGAAGGTTAATAATGTAAACAACATCATCATTAGGAAGGTTAATAATGTAAACAACATCATCATTAGGAAGGTTAATAATGTAAACAACATCATCATTAGGAAGGTTAATAATGTAAACATCATCATCATTAGGAAGGTTAATAATGTAAACAACATCATCATTAGGAAGGTTAATAATGTAAACAACATCATCATTAGGAAGGTTAATAATGTAAACAACATCATCATTAGGAAGGTTAATAATGTAAACAACATCATCATTAGGAAGGTTAATAATGTAAACAACATCATCATTAGGAAGGTTAATAATGTAAACAACATCATCATTAGGAAGGTTAATAATGTAAACAACATCATCATTAGGAAGGTTAATAATGTAAACAACATCATCATTAGGAAGGTTAATAATGTAAACAACATCATCATTAGGAAGGTTAATAATGTAAACAACATCATCATTAGGAAGGTTGATAATGTAAACAACATCATCATTAGGAAGGTTAATAATGTAAACATCATCATCATTAGGAAGGTTAATAATGTAAACAACATCATCATTAGGAAGGTTAATAATGTAAACATCATCATCATTAGGAAGGTTAATAATGTAAACAACATCATCATTAGGAAGGTTGATAATGTAAACAACATCATCATTAGGAAGGTTGATAATGTGCAGCAGACACTGGCTGATGGCGGGGTACAGGGATGGCCCCCAGATCTCCACATACCCAGGAGTGGAAGAGAAAAGGGAGTTGGGAGTTGTGTATTTTCATGGGGGTCCTCCACTTCACTAACACCATACTCCTTTCCCTCTCTCTTCCCCCTCTCTCTCCACACACACACACACACACACACACACACACACACACACACACACACACACACACGGCAGTAGATACCGAATGATCAAAACGTCACCCAGTGTATAGAATTTCTCTCTCTCTCTCTCTCTCTCTCTCTCTCTCTCTCTCTCTCTCTCTCTCTCTCTCTCTCCCCCCAGTGTGTGTGTGACTCCTGGCGGACGTAAACAGCATTACAATGACAAACCCAGCTGGGCTGTTGCTGAGGACTGGTGCTGTTGCTATGAAACTGACCAACCCAACTATACACACAGGTGGAAAGCGCCACACCTCCAACCCCACCCGGTCCCTTTGTTGCTGTTCGTCTTGCCATCCAGTGTGCGTGTGTGTGTGTGTGTGTGTGTGTGTGTGTGTGTGTGTGTGTGGACTGGAAGAACACGAGATGATCTGCATCGTCAAGGAGAAACGACCCTGTTGATAGACTGAGTTCACGAGGATCCGTCACGAAAGTTTAGCGTAAGAGGAAGGAGCCTACGATCATTGGAACTGTTTACCTTAACAGAACGGGTTAGTGACGTTTGACTTAGGAGGTGGTGTAGCGGTTTAGCGTTCCTGACCGTGACGCATTCAAGGGTCGAGCGCATAGGTTCGATCGAATCCTGGTTGCGGCAGTCGCTCCACAGTCAACCCAGCTGTTCATCCATCACTAGGGGGGTTGGTCGATGAAATAGGTACCTGGCTCTGGCTAGGGTGTATATATATATATATATATATATATATATATATATATATATATATATATATATATATATATATATAGCGTTCTTGGGATGGCTTTGATTACAGCCTCATCTATTCGTGCCGTCTTCGCTAACATAAAACCACTGTCAATACGTTTGGTAATGCCTGCGTGTGTAAAGCTAGTTCACACTGGTGTTATTGTAACACAAGCACTTCGCCGCGCTGTGGATGGAGTTTTCCTTTTTTTTTTCCTTTTTTTTTCCCTCGCGTGAATAAAAGGTGTGAAAGCTTAAACCGACACTGTCTTGCACAGAGAACCGTGCTGGTGTCCCCTCCTTGTCGTATCTTCACCCCACACGTAATTACTGGATCACTTTCAGCACGTCATTGCACGTGGTATGGCATGTTCTCCACACATGAACCCCAGCCCCATCCCTTCCTCCCTCTTCCATTCCACTTGCGCCAGTGGGTAGCAGTCTGGAGGTGTTACCATAATCCACCTACATCAGCTTCCACTGCGAAATGAAAAGTCACTTATTTTAGCGAGGCTGTGTCATTGGGAATATAGTCTCGTCAAAGAACTTTGCTCATTCCCAAAGAGACCATCCCTTCCCTGCTACTGGAAATAGCGCAGCCTAGGTAATCCCTTCCCAGAATGGGGTGCCAGGTGTGTTTATAAACAAATAGGATGAAATGATACTTCTCGTGTCCATATGTTTTCCGGGTCACCCCCGATGGGACGTGACGTCCCCGCGAGGGTTCGATACCTGGGCACAGGTTGATGTGAATAATGAAGGGTCATCATTTGATGATCATTGGTCAGGTCTGTGTTGATGTGTGACGTGTCTCCTTTAAGTATATCTGATGGTAGGCAACGTTTCGCTGGGACATTGCTAACCCCTTGAGTGCAAGGATACGACCCTTGAGCACGACAGTACGACTGTTGAGTACTACTGTTAAGCACGACGATACGACTATTGAGCACAACGGTACGACTATTGAGCACGACCGGTACGACTATTGAGCACGACCGTACGACTATTGAGCACGACGGTACGACTATTGAGCACGACGGTACGACTATTGAACACGACGGTACGACCCTTGTGCATGAGAGTAGGATCCTTGGACACGACGGTACGACCCTTGTGTACGACGTTACGACCCTTGAGCACAACGGTACGACCCTTGAGCACGACGGCACGACCCTCTGTGTTGCACGAGAGAGGAGCACGTTTTACACCGGACAAATTAAAGGTAAGGTCATCGGCTACTCCATCATTCCCTGAGAAATGGAGGTAAATTAGTATGTCATCCAGACACACAGACTCTCTCTCTCTCTCTCTCTCTCTCTCTCTCTCTCTCTCTCTCTCTCTCTCTCTCTCTCTCTCTCTCCTACCCCACCCGTTTCCATCAGACGGGACCAAGCCTGTGGGATCGTCGTCCTGAAATTAACACGTTCCAGACTTTTGCAACTACAGCCACGACCGTGGTCTTCAGAGCTCCTCCTCCACCCTCTCCTCCTCCTCCTCCTCCTCCTCCTCCTCCTCCTCCTCCTCCTCCTCCTCCTCCCCCTCCCTCGCTGGACTCCACCTGTCCTGGTTGTGAGACGCATACTGTCAGGCCATGAGTAGTGATGGGGTATACCACACAGTCACTCTTGAACTGGGCGACCAAACCTGCTAAAGAGCTTCAGAATTGAGGGGAATCAACGATGGAAAATATTCTTTGTGATTTGTAAAATGAGGAAAAGAAGTTGTTACACTCTTCTTATGTTTATAAGTCCTGTGTGTCTCTGTCTCTGTCACATGTCTCTTCCCTACCTTAAGTATTTAGGTACAAGACTTATGTTTCTCTGTCACATGTCTCTTCCCTACCTTAAGTATTTAGGTACAAGACTTATGTTTCTCTGTCACATGTCTCTTCCCTACCTTAAATATTTAGGTACAAGACATGTTTCTCTGTCTCATGTCTCTTTCCCACCTTGAATATTTAGCTCGTTGTTACATTGTTCTAAAGATGTAGCATATGGGGTTCCTTTTAGTGTTTGTGTGATTAGAAAAAAAAGAAATCGTCTATCAGTTTTGCTTCAGTACCTTCATAAATTTACTTTACAAGTTAATACGAACCTATGAGCCAGTTATGAAGATAGTGCCTTTACAGTTATGAAAAATAGTGGGGATTTACGACCCTCTCGTTGGGTTTAGTCAAGAAGAAAGGATAATTTTAATGGAAGACTAAGTTATAAGACAAATACCTCTCTTTCATTTTTCTTGCAAAATCCCATGACTTCCCTGAGAGAAAGGACGAGTATGATGGGCCTCAGTTATACATGGAACTCTGGACCAACAACAGTCACTGATCTGAGAGATTCCAGTTCTAACTCTGGGACAATGTAGGTTGATCTGAGAGATTCCAATTTTAACTCTGGACCAACAGAGATTAATCTGAAAGATTCCAGTTACAAGTCTGGGTCCGACAAGGATTGATCTGAGGGATATAGTGGAATACAAAAGAATTAAAGCAGCAACAGACCACTTGGTCTGTATGTTTGTGAGAGAGGAAGACATGTCAAACTCACAGACCAGTGTAGTGAGAACAGACAGACATACATGTATAAGACGCAAAAATACTGTAACCTTTTCATGTAAGGAGGCGCAGACAACGTCAGTCGAGGATTTGAAGCGCAATATTTATCAAACTTCATCTTAGATGTATGAATGGCACTGCTGTCAACCGCTCTCGTTCGTAAATCATGACATATATCAACTAAGTCGTTGAAGAAAAAGTACCCCGCCTCAATCGAGGTAAAACGTTTGCCCACGAGTTTGTATCTATTATTACCAGTCAAATGAGACGGATCCATTTATAAGCAGCTGGTTCGGTCGAGATTCTCGAAGTCTTTGATAATTTTGAATACCTGTGTTAGATCACTTCTTAACCTTCGCTATTTCAAATTTAAATAGATTTAAATCGTTTAGTCCGTTCTTATATAATTTTTTTCTCGGTTCGGGAATCATTATTGTTAGCTCGTACCTGAACTCTCCAGTCAATGTATGTCTCTTTCAAGTAGGGTGACCAAAGTGGAACCCAGTATTCACGCTTGGGACACACCAGTGACTTGTGAAGACTACAGGTAATTTCCCTGGACTTGTATTCGATTACCTGACATATAAACTCACGAATTTGATTCGCTCTTTTAACTACTGTGCGCTGCTTACTTGCCTTTGGGTAACTAGAAATTATTACACTGAGATCTTTTTCCTTATTTACGTTCTGTAGTTCAAGAGAATGCATACTGTAGAGCCATTTTGTTTTTATTATCGATATGTAAAACTTTACAATTATCGATATAGAAATTCATTAGCCTACTGCATCAGTGTGTTTATGTCTGCCTGTCAACCTTGCCGAGGCTCAATTTCTGTTTAGATTGATTTCTTGCGTCAGTATTCTTTGATTTTCGATAGCTCACAGTGCAGCCCATCATCAATAACATATATATATATATATATATATATATATATATATATATATATATATATATATATATATATATACATATATATGTGTGTGTGTGTGTGTGTGTGTGTGTGTGTGTATGAGAAAGAGAAGCGGTTCTAAGAGTGATCCCCGTGGCACACCACGTCTTACGTCTAACCATTCTGGGGACTGACCATTAGATCAAAACTCTGTTTACGACGTGTCACTCAGTTTCCTAAGATTTCCTAACCGCTGAAGCACAACCCCATCTGTCCCATGTGAGTTAAGTTTAGTTAGTTATCTATAGAATGTTATCGAATGTTTTCTGAAAATCTAGATTGATGCCGTATGCAGGTATACTTTCATCTTCTATGGTGATTATGTCTTAAAAATCTCAAGCGAGTTCGTTAGACATGAACAGCTTCTCTTAATAGTTTACAATCTTCTCTCGAATGATGGTTTGTGTGAGTTTACCAGCGACAGACGTTAAGCCTTCTGCTTCTCCATTTTCTTTTCCTCCAACACGAAATTCCATGTTTCTTCAATCCGCCATGCTGTTACCTTGTCCTCCACAATCTATACATGAGGCACGACGCGCCTCATGTATAGTAATACATTCATACAACTGCCTCTCACATCACCTGACCCCCCACGCTGGACAATTTTGGAAAGCGCAGAACGTTTTCTTTAACCTCCTTTTGGAAGTTAAAGCCCACACTAAACACTTAAACAATACCTTAACTTCCACCAGTGATAGAACCACTCTAATTAACCCAGAGCGTGTGATCAGTAATGAATGTGCTACGTTCCTGGTATGGCCAGCTAATGCATGCTAATCATTAATGAGAAAAACATTGGAAAGTATAAATGTGTAAATTTGTATCACAAGAGAACTTTCTAATTCGTAAAAGAAGAAAAAAAAGATGAAATGTTGTAGAATCTAAGACACAATATTGGATAAAAAGATAGTGTCAGAGAAATTACCAAAATAATAGTAAATGGACATGAATCTAGATATTGTAGTTTTCTATGAAAAATTGGATGTTTCTCTCCATTTATTTGTAAGAAAATGAAATCATTTAGGTTTATATCAGCGATATACCAACTAATTTTTACGATAAGTGGGACATGCACAGTAATGAGATCGACTTGGCTGCCCTGAGTAGAATCAAATACTTCAAACCAAATTATACATGATTATTATTGTTGCCCGAGACGCTGTGTACGTTACGTTTTCTCTCCTTTGCCACGAAAGGTAGTGATTGTGAGGAGGAAAAATATGTGATTCAAGTATTTGCTTTATACAAGGAGACTTGTATATACAAGCTTGTGTACATACGAATTCATTGTTGTTGTTGTTGTTGTTGTTGTATAACAAAGGAATACAATGGAATTCAAACAGCACCAGACCGCTGGGTCCTTTCCGAGGCTGTTCGCGATAGTGAAAGGCATCAGAAACTCGTAAGATATCTGAGACTCACAGATGAGTGTGGTAAACGTTAGTTAAAAAGCGTACAGGTAATTCGGAGCGAATAAACAGCAGATTGTCAACATGACTAAGGAGGCGCAAATAATGTATGTCTTGGACTTGAAGCGAAGTATTGATCAAGTCTGTTCATATACGTATCTTGTGATCGTTCTGCGTTCACAAGCATCCTACTTGAAACCAGTCGTTCCGTATGTTAACAATCCTGTTAAAAGAAAAAGCACCTCGCCTCGTACGTGGTTAGGTTCCATCGTGTCATAATATCTTTTAGAAATTACCGAGAGGCACGTAGCACATAAAGTATCAAGCCTGGTATGGCTGTCATACTAGCTCAGAGTAATAAGAGAATATATTTGAAGCAAAAAAAGATATATATATATACTTCTAGCATGTCTGAGTCGTATTACGAAATTATAGCTGTATTTCATGAATGTCTGTGTCATTACCTCCTCATGGCTCGTCTGTACAACAATTTTTCGTGCTTTTTTTGATATTTTTTTTCTAACGTATGTTCACCCAAGAGTCGTCGTCTCCTTATTACTTCACTTCCTGTCTGGGCTGTTAGCGACGTGTTCCTGGAAGTGGTGTTAATTGGATTGCTTCCACAACCCACACGAAAGTAACCTTGAAGCGGTACACACCGCCTTTATATTTCGTTATCATTTACCAACAGATTTTCCGCAGTGCTTTTATCGTTTGAATGTCTTTGACGATCGTTTCAAGAGCCTTTTAGAGTAACGAGAGATTGCGTCTCCGGGTCCAGCATGTCGGAAGTAAGCGAAAGCTAGAGAATGATCGAGAGAGGCAGATGAAGGGAAGGGGTGTGTGTTGGTCGTGCTCTCTAAGGACGCCACTCTGGTGTTGGAGACAGAAGGCGTAGAACATGGAAGTGGGTGAAGGTAGTGAGGAAATTATGAAAATGGAAGATGTGGGAATGGTTATAATGAGAGAATGAGGTGGAAGTTAAGTTAATATAGAACAAAAAAAATGATCAAAGTAAGGATAATGACAAGAGTTTTATTGACGGGCGGTAAAAACACAGATGTAGTAAACGAGAGAGAGAGAGAGAGAGAGAGAGAGAGAGAGAGAGAGAGAGAGAGAGAGAGAGAGAGAATAAAGGAATCGAGAGATGTAGCAGGCAAGGAAGTAAGACAAAGGAAAGGTATCGACTTCAAAGGTAATTTTAAGATTTAGAGGGAGGGACAACGGCAGCATGAGCACTACAAATTATACATAGGGGTGGATGAACAGCTGGGTTGACTGTGGACTGACTACCGCAGCCAAGATTCGAACCTATGTGGCCCGTGAATGCGTCACGGTCAGGAACGCTACACAGCGGGAGTCACAATCACAACTCAAGCCTCTGGTCGAGTTTCGATGATTTGATACACAGACCAGGTCACCACATTGACAGTGAGGGCGTATGTGGTCTTGGAGTTACCCTCAACACCTGAAGAAGGCGCTACAGAATTTTTCGGGGGTTGGTGGATGTAGCAGCTTGGCGTTAACGACCTTAATGACCCTGGGAGGTGATTAGGCCTATAACCCAAACAACCCATCAAACCGCAGGGTCCCCGAACAAGATGTAGTCTCGTGTGACAGGTACATAGACAGACCAACACATCGGTAGTTAACTATATAAGTTCATAGTGCCATTAACCTTTGACCTATGAGACAGTTGACCCTTCCCTCGTCACCCTGCAAATAATCCATGCGCAGAGGCATAATTCGCCCAGCGGAGAAAAATCATTTTATCAAGTGGACAGATGGGGGTTAAAGAGATTATCATAGGACATCGTCGTAAACCTCTCTGGCTTTGAGGAAAGAAAACGATCACATAACCAAGAAAAAATGAATCCAGAACAAGGAATGCAACAGAGGGTATTGTTCCTTCTTTTGTCTCATAGACGACACAACATCTGTACTCCTGACTCATCAGAGTCATTACATCTATAGTATCCTCGCCAGGGCAATCCGTGTGCTGCATCATTACCAGTCGAGTCTGGCGGACTGTTGCTCTCTGATCTCTCTTGGGGGGGCCTGAAAATCAATAGGCTCCTTCATGGCCGCCGAGATGAGCCAAGTATAAAGTTTTGGTCAAGACAGACGAGGCGCAACTCGAGCCGGTAGACCCCTTGTTATTTTTCTCGATCGGATTCCGATAACTTTGAACTGTGATTGTCTTTTTTTTCCAGATAGACTATGATCCCCCCTCCCCCCTTTGTCGATAGATAGATCGGAAGTTTGGTCAACACAGGTGATGAACAACTTGAGGTAAACCAGAGCATTTTCGAGGAAAAAGGGGTCAAAGACCAGACACACGAACATCATCATCATCATCACTCATGTATTGCAATCGTCTGTTCCTGATTTTTCGCAGCCATGCGATCAAGCAGACATGTCTCCACGACACGCGATCTTAAAGAATCATATCACCGTTGTAGGAGAATCAGATCTCGTGATATATATTTCAGAACGTAAAGGTGAGGCTTACATGTCATTCTTTATGCACTAGACATGAAGAATAGAGGTTTCTGTGCGAAGTCTGCAGTTGAAGGGTAAACTCTACTGAAAGGTGGCAGGAGAAACAAAGTCATTGATGATGGGAAATTGAAATGGCTGTTCATAGTGTCGGATCCGTTTTTGCGAAAGTTTATATATTCTTCGTCAGAAGGCAGCAGCACAGCCACCAGACGTGTAAAACCCTCGGTGACAAGCGACAGAAGTTTGTAATGAACGTGACGCGATTGTATCGTGAGAGTGTAAACAAATCTTTTGGGAAGTTGGGAGAATCCCTCTCCCAGTGGCTCCCGGTGTGGACCCCTCCCTAACCTGATCCACTTCACCTCCCTCAGGAACCTACTCGAGACGTGAATATATTTGACGCCAGCGCCGCTCGCTCCAAACGAGGATCGCGCTGATGATGTGCTCGGAGACAAATACCATGTAATACGAATACAAAGGGATACCAAAGGAGTTCAGACAGGGAGTTTTGTTGTGGTGGAAGATGTTAGTAACACACAGATTAGTGGAAAGGAATACAGATAATTGAGAGAGAAAACCTGCAATTTTTTTTATATGACTAACGGGTCGCAAATAATGATAGTCTTGGACTTGAAGCGAAATATTCATCAAGCTTGTTCTTAAACGTATCTGTAGCGCTGCTTTCACCTGCTGTGGTTACAGAGAAAATACTTCGCTTCATTCGAGGTAAAACGTTGGCCCACGAGCTTCTGTATCCATTACTACGAATGAAATCAGACGTTCCAAGTCATATGCAGCTTAGTAGATCGAGATTATTAGAACCTTTGGTGATTGATTTTGAATACCTGTATAAGATCACCTCTTAACCTTATCGTTTCTAAACTAAATAGATTTCAGTCTATTGGTCGGCTCTCGTAGGATCTGTTCCTCAGTCCGGGAGCCATCTTGGGAGCTCGATGCTATACTTTCTCTCTCTGTCTGTGTCATTTCTTCATAAGTTGACCCAAACCTGAACACAGCATTCAAGATGGTCACGCAACGGTGGAGTGTAAAGAACAAGGATGGTTTTCCCAAGACTTAGTTCAGTAAGCTTTACCCACGAATTCAAGAGTCCTCTTCGTACATTTCACTGCTTCCTTGCACTGCTTCCTTGGCTGTAGGCCTCCAAAACTGTTACGTCAAAGTCTTTTTCCTCATTTACCTTTTTGGCAGGTCAACAGGAGGAATTCTGCTATTGCTTGCCTCTTCATTGAGCCCCCGTAGTTGCAAATGTTTACAGGAAACTCTCATGTATTTATTTCTTTTCGAAACGACCAAATGGTGTGTTGCTGTCTCTCTGTCTGTGTGTATTCCTCTGCATTTGTTTTTCGAAGCTGAGGTCTATGTTTCTCATCTCTTCCGCTGGCGTAAACAGATTCAAAAGGACATTGTGGTCTGCTTCATATATTTTGCATGCCTTTGTATTTCTCTGCATGACTGTAAAGGCCTGTTCCATTACCATTAGTGAGTTATTCATGGAAAGACACCGAAAGAATTATTGAAATAACTGTGACGGAAAGATAAAGATTCCGATGGTAAAGCGGCGTTGCAGAACAGAATTGACAAGTGTTGTATGTCTTTTCGCACGATCTGAACATATTCATGTGGCTCTCCATGATGCCAAAAAAAGAGTGGAAGTCTATCCATAAAGATTCTCAAATCTATTGTCTGCGAGAACGTAAAGCGTCTCACAATATAACATTGCGCAACTTGGACTTCATAAACTTGAGGGTATTTTTCATTATGGCCTTTTGTTTCCAACCCATTTTCTATCCCTAGACTTTCTCTAAAATCTTGGTAAAGGAAATGAAAACGAGGAAGAATTAAGGACCAGTAACGCGTGCGGAATTATGAACCCTCATCACAAACTCCAGATAGATTGACTACTCTTGATAGACAGTTGTAGGTAAATGTAATCCACACACACACAACACACACACACACACACACACACACACACACACACACACACACACACACAAGGGGTATAGAAAATAAAAACAAAAAAGAGAGAAGCACACAAAACACTAACACTGCAATAAATACTTTCACATTCAGTCAGTAGTGTTGGCTGTCAGTCAGAGAGCTATGGGGCCCCATAAGCCTTAGCTTCAGTCAAACCCCTCAATCATGAGACTCATTGGCCCAGTAGGCCGTGGGTCTGGCAAGCATACCGTGAGCACTCACTCTCATGTTGGCGGAGGGGAAAGGCCGAGGATATTCTTACATACAATATCAAAATGTAATGACAGCGGTAGAGGTGTTGTGGGATGCAGCTTACCACACCTGCTGATGGTAACTATAGCACCTTACCTCACAAGATGGAGGGAAGAATTAGTGTCTCGTTACCCCTACGGGAGACGAACCTGACACTTAGTACTACACACATCCAGCTGTGGCAGAGCGAGTTGTGACTTATGAGGATTGGGAAAGATGTTTAGTGTTTGAAATTAATACCCTCGATTGGTATATCCCTCGACACGTGAGTGAGGTGTGGGATGACCTCGTGTTAATGATGATTCGTCACCCTGCCAACACAGGCCGCAGTTCTCTGATTCGTTCAAGTCGTAACTCCCTCGTCATCACAGGCCTGATAGAATGCTACCTGCTACTCGTGAATGCCACCAAAAGGTCGTTTCAAGTTGGGGACAGAGTCGACAACCTTATTTCCTCGGATCAGATCTCACTCCTTGCCCGGATCCGATATGTTTACGCAAAGGGTTGACACTCTCTGTGTCCCAGCCTGTTACAGCCTGTTACACACACACACACACACACACACACACACACACACACACACACACACACACACACTCGAACCCTAGGCCTGCTCCCTGACTACCACCCCACACGACATATAAATGCCTCACACACACACACACACACACACCAGCATTCTGGTGTATTCTTTCGTGTGTCCCAACCTCACCTCGGTGGAGGTAGCATGGACCTCGCTCTACCGCCGCTCCAGTGGTGTGACAGATATGTTGACGGACACATACGCTGGGTCGGATGGAGGCGCACAGATACACACGCATAGGACAAGTGGAAGTTGGATCATAATGGTATATTCCTCTGTTACACTATTGTCCAGATGTGTCCGGGATTCTCTTCAGCCATGACTTCAGTTCGTCCTCGATTTCATATTTCAGTATTATATCCTCGAGAGAAATAGGCAACCCATTTGCAGTATAGTGAGGTGCCTCCATTACACTAAACCTCTTGGCTTAACTATATTTCTACCTTTATTGTACCATGGACTGCAGTTGTTATTATTATTATTATTATTATTAGATATTATTATTATTATCATTACTGTTATTATTATTATTATTATTATTTTATTATTATTATCATTATTATTGCTGTTATTGTTATTATATATATATATATTTTTTTTTTTTTTTTGCTTTGTCGCCGTCTCCCGCGTTTGCGAGGTAGCGCAAGGAAACGGACGAAAGAAATGGCCCAACCCACCCCCATACACATGTATATACATACGTCCACACACGCAAATATACATACCTACACAGCTTTCCATGGTTTACCCCAGACGCTTCACATGCCTTGATTCAATCCACTGACAGCACGTCAACCCCGGTATACCACATCGCTCCAATTCACTCTATTCCTTGCCCTCCTTTCACCCTCCTGCATGTTCAGGCCCCGATCACACAAAATCTTTTTCACTCCATCTTTCCACCTCCAATTTGGTCTCCCTCTTCTCCTCGTTCCCTCCACCTCCGACACATATATCCTCTTGGTCAATCTTTCCTCACTCATTCTCTCCATGTGCCCAAACCATTTCAAAACACCCTCTTCTGCTCTCTCAACCACGCTCTTTTTATTTCCACACATCTCTCTTACCCTTACGTTACTTACTCGATCAAACCACCTCACACCACACATTGTCCTCAAACATCTCATTTACAGCACATCCATCCTCCTGCGCACAACTCTATCCATAGCCCACGCCTCGCAACCATACAACATTGTTGGAACCACTATTCCTTCAAACATACCCATTTTTGCTTTCCGAGATAATGTTCTCGACTTCCACACATTCTTCAAGGCTCCCAGAATTTTCGCCCCCTCCCCCACCCTATGATCCACTTCCGCTTCCATGGTTCCATCCGCTGCCAGATCCACTCCCAGATATCTAAAACACTTCACTTCCTCCAGTTTTTCTCCATTCAAACTCACCTCCCAATTGACTTGACCCTCAACCCTACTGTACCTAATAACCTTGCTCTTATTCACATTTACTCTTAACTTTCTTCTTCCACACACTTTACCAAACTCAGTCACCAACTTCTGCAGTTTCTCACATGAATCAGCCACCAGCGCTGTATCATCAGCGAACAACAACTGACTCACTTCCCAAGCTCTCTCATCCCCAACAGACTTCATACTTGCCCCTCTTTCCAAAACTCTTGCATTCACCTCCCTAACAACCCCATCCATAAACAAATTAAACAACCATGGAGACATCACACACCCCTGCCGCAAACCTACATTATATATATATATATATATATATATATATATATATATATATATATATATATATATATATATATATATATATATGAAAATAATCACCAGGGTAAACTTTAGTTTTATTGGCTTACGTGTCGGTAATTATATGCACCATCATCACAGGCTATAAGATAATGGACACATATTCATGTCATATATAGATTATCAGTTTCTGTTAAAAAAAAAAATGTATATTATAAAACCCAACGTAGAATGAATGATTCGAGGAAGACCAGAGAAGATTAACAATGGCTAACAGTCCTACCTTATCTGAAATGCATTACGTCGTGACTACTTCTAACAAGATAAACTCACCGGAGATAATATTTCTCCAGTCGAGATAAAGATTCTACAGTAGTTCATCAGCCACCCATCTGTTTCGTACTGGCTGTCCCTCCTAATGTGCAGGAACAGACCCTGTCTCCGTAACCTCGAGGTATCAACAGACCCTGTCTCCGTAACCTCGAGGTATCAACAGACCCTGTCTCCGTAACCTCGAGGTATCAACAGAGTGATCGTGTGTGCGTACGTAACTGTTATCAGGTAGAAATGTGCCGTTGTTCTGAAATGTATATTTTTGACGTTAGAATATTTCGTTATTAAGTGTAGGATTTATAATCTCGACTGCGAAATACCTTCTCTGTTGAATTTAAGTCACGTTTTTATTGTATTTATATTATATCTAAATAAGCAAGGATTGGTTGTCGTTACTGATTTTCTTAAATTGTTTCTCGTTTATTCATTTCATTTTGGCCTTTTGATGATACACACAGTTTTCATAGAAACATTTGAAATTCTATACTTTTTAACAGAAACTCATAATGTATATATTACATGAATGTTCTCCTTTCTTGATTGCCTCCTGGTGATGGTGTATGTGATTTGCGAAACGTTAGCCAGTGGAACCAAAGATGTTCATCCAAGCCCGAGTGATTCTTTCCTGTTACGACTGTGTTTTCCAAGCAACAGATCCATTACTTATATATATATATATATATATATATATATATATATATATATATATATATATATATATATATATGCTGGAAAAACACATGGAAAAGGAGCACGAGATCCTTAGCGCTTTCGTGTATTAGCAAGATGCGTAAATACACGAAAAAAATTATATATATATATATATATATATATATATATATATATATATATATATATATATATATATATATATATAATTTTTTTCCCGGAGTCTTCAGTTTTATCAGTTTCACTAAACCATGACGACTATTCCCATAACTTCAGTAACCCACCCACATCATCATCATTACTTCACCTCTCCTTTAAGTTCACTGTTGTTCCTTATATGTAAAGTCCACTGAAGTTCGGTCAATATCTAATATAAAACAAAATACCACTGCATGGAAAAACCATACACTCGATTGGCTCGCACAGTTGTTATTAACAACATTGGCTTGCAGAGTTATGATTCACAACATTTTGGCCTCTGGGAATCAGCGAGGTTGCCTCTCTCTCCAAGTGGGTCGTTAGCTTAGTTTGCTCGGGTTTGTTCACGTGAGAATCCAATTACTCCAGAGGAAGTGTTGTCCTCTTCACAGCCTCCATGACCTGACCTCCTCCTCACATTTTGACCTGTGGATACGTAGGTTCCTCCATATGCTTGAGTGAAAGCCCTTGGCCAATGTCTTTGTTGGTGATACATGAGCCCTTGGCCAATATTTGTGTAGGTGATACATGAGCCCTTGGCCAATACTTGTGTAGGTGATACATGAGCCCTTGGCCAATACTTGTGTAGGTGATACATGAACCCTTGGCCAATATCTGTGTAGGTAATACATGAACCCTTGGCCAGTATCTGTGTAGGTAATACATGAACCCTTGGCCAATACTTGTGTAGGTGATACGTTAAAATGAAATGCTGTAACCACAGCAACCTTGACCTTTACCACTCTGACCTGGAAACCGCCTGGGTTCATTCTTGGCTCCGGTTGTGTCGGAGAAATTCTTTAATGTTGTAGCGAAGGACGAGACAGAGCCTGGCTGCCAGTTTCCAGCGGTCGCTTGAGGGGAATAATATGGAAAGATGAATCCAGTGAATCGTGATGTTGGGCCAGAGAACTGCCAGGGGATATTGACTTCCTCTGTGGCGCTGTCGCAACTTGAGCTACACCAGTGGTGGGGGTCGGCACGTCCAGTGGGGCTGTGGCAACTAGTGCCACACTGGTTGTGGGGGTCTGTACGTCCAGTGGAGCTGTTGCAACTAGTGCCACACTAGTGGTGGGGGTCTGTACGTCCGGTGGGGCTGTCGCAACTAGTGCCACACTAGTGGTGGGGGTCTGTACGTCCGGTGGGGCTGTCGCAACTAGTGCCACACTAGTGGTGGGGGTCGGCACGTCCAGTGGGGCTGTCGCAACTAGTGCCACACTAGTGGTGGGGGTCTGTACGTCCAGTGAAGGTGTTGCAACTAGTGCCACACTAGTGCTGGGGGTCTGTACGTCCAGTGGGGCTGTCGCAACTCGTGTCACACTAGTGGTGGGGGTCTGTACGTCCAGTGGAGCTGTTGCAACTAGTGCCACACTGGTTGTGGGGGTCTGTACGTCCAGTAAGACTGTCGTAACTAGTGCCACACTGGTGGTATAGGTCTGTACGTCCAGTGGGGCAGTTGCAACTAGTGCTACACTAGTTTTGGGGGTCTGTACGTCCAGTGGAGCTGTGGCAACTAGTGCCACACTAGTGGCTATACGTCCAGTGGGACTGAGAGAGAGCCAGGGGCTCACCAGTAACGAGGATATGTACCGTGTGCTGGTGTTAATTGCATATTGAACTCACTGACATATTGTCCACGTAAGACTGTATATGAGAAAATGTGAGAAACAGGGAGTCCCTCTCTCTTCCTCCCTCTCCCTCTCTCTTCTCTCTCCCTCCCTCTCCCTCTCTCTTCTCTCTCCCTCCCTCTCCCTTCTCTCTCCTGCCCTCTCCCTTGCTCTTTTCTCTTCCTCCCTCTCCCTCTCTCTTCTCACTCCCTCCCTCTCTCTCTCTCTCTCTTCTCTCTCCCTCCCTCCCTCTCCCTTCTCTCTCCCTCCCTCGCCCTTCTCTCTCCATCCCTCTCCCTCTCTCTTTTCTCTCCATCTCCCTCTCTCCTCTCTCTCCTTCCCTCTCTCTTCTCTTTCCCTCCCTATCCCTCTCTCTTCTCTCTCCCCCGACAGAGGGAGGGAAACAAATAGAAGAAAGAGAGAGAGAGAGAGAGAGAGAGAGAGAGAGAGAGAGAGAGAGAGAGAGAGAGAGAGAGAGAGAGAGTTACATATTGCACTCACCCAAAAGTCCCTCCGACAGCATGAGAGTTTAATACTGAACTCGACCCAAAAAAGTTTGCCTGCCAGGGCCAGTGTTTGCCCAGCCTACAGTACACACTGGCCACTACAACAACACATCCCGCACACCATTCATAACCTCCCAACAACAGTTATGGTTGTAACGTCTTCCATCCGCACCATTGTCACCACCGCTGCTCGCTACAACATCGACCACAACTCCCGTCACAACATTCCACACCACAACCGCTAGTGGACACGAGGCACAACGTGTGGCTACCATCATCACTACCACCATCATAACCAGTGGTACAACCACAACCTACACATCGCATCACCTTAAGAACCAGCGCACCAGAAGCAGAACCAGTTGCACAACTCCCTCACCACAACCACAAGACTACCAGCACTACAACCATTGCCACCACAATCACTTCCATCACTGCACCGCCGCCACCATTCCCTACCACACCATCACTCCCACCAAGTTGACCTTACACACGCAAATTCTACCACTATTACCACCCACCTCTACCACCATCTCAACCACCAGCAGGACTATCACATCCACAGTCGCTACTCACCCACATCACCACTACTTACACTCCCACCATCACCCACTGACACTCCCACCATCACCCATTGCCACCACTGACACTCCCACCATCCCCCACTGCCACCACTGACACTCCCACCATCACCCACTGCCACCATTGACACTCCCACCATCACCCACTGCCACCACTGACACTCCCACCATCACCCACTGCCACCACTGACACTCCCACCATCACCCACTGCCACCACTGACACTCCCACCATCCCCCACTGCCACCACTGACACTCCCACCATCACCCGCTACCACTGAAATAGCCACTGTTGCCACTTCCACCTCTACAACACCACCCCTCCCCCTCCCCCTGTCATGACCACATCCCCTCCAGTCACCTCAGCACACTACCTCATGTCAACAACCTCCTACCACAACACCTCAACAACCACCTTGATGCTCACACACACACACACACACACACACACACACACACACACACACACACACCACCCTCGCTCCTGTCCCCCCCTAACTCACCTGTAGAACTCCGCGTGGTCACGAGTGCTAGGCGGGAGGCGAGCGAGGACCGGGTACAGGAGGCCGACAGCAGCTAGGGTGATGGCCAGAGCCAACCACACCACGGGGGTGAAAGGGAAGCCCAGGGCCATCCAGCGAGGCAGCTCCCTGGGCGCCGGGGTGATGAAGCAAGCCTGCTCGTACGTGTAAGGGTACGTGAACCTGATGTACCAGGACCGCTGCAGGTCCAGGAAGATGTTGGCCACGCCCAGGTCGCCCTCACCCTCGCTGACCTGGCCGGGAGAGGGGAGAGCAGAGAGGCAAGGAGGAGCTTTAGAGGTTCTCGAAGGCGACGAATGACGGACAGAAATCCTCATGTAGGTCAGGACTTTCGTGAGATATTAAAAGCACTGATAGAGGATGGGAGAAAAGCAGAATGGGAAAAATGATCTAAGGGTTTTCAGGCTTGGGGAGAAATCTGCCTTTTAAGAACGGGAAAAAGTGGTAGTTGTTAGGAGAGACATAAGGAAATTGTCCCCGTCTTTTCAGGTTTGGAGAGAGACTTTGCATCTACCAGCGACCACACGGTGATCAGGTGACGTAGGCGCTTGCTAAAGTATTTACATGGACTAGAGAACAGCATACAAGTAGCCATTTTATCAAGAGCAGAAGCGAAGTAACTCCTATAGAAGAGGCAAAGAGAACCTAACTTCAGAGAGCAAGAGAAATGGGTCACGGTCTGAGGTCAGGTTATTTTGGACTGGACTCATTCCAGTACGTACAGCTGGAACCTCCCCAGATGGAAATACGTTGCTAAAAAAAAAAATGAAGGAATCAGTCCATGGCACAGCCTAAGCAGCGGCTCAGAAGAAAAGAAGTTGTGGCATTTGAACAAGACTTTATGTTTCTCAGGTGTTTGTTGAAATATGTTTGTTGCATTTATTGGTAGACGGTAGAGCCATCTGAGGAGGTAACAAAGGGTTGAATGGTTTTAGGAAGAATTAAGTGTTTTAGAGGCATTAAACTTCAAATAGTTTGCGATTGCTCCTCTAGGACACCTCGTTCAAAACTGTGTTTATAGATTTTTTTATTTTTTCTTGAGAGATGAGACGTAGAACGAAGAAAAAAAAAAGATGAAGGTGATTTGCAAGAAGTGGAAAAATGCCACGTTGAGTCGTCAGCGTATGAATGCATTTGGTTATCTGATAAAGAATGGAAACCGATTAGAAGACAGATGAGGAACAGCGGAGACAGGACAGAACCCTGAGGACCACAGCCTTTCATAGGGTCAGACGGAGAGGCTGATGTATGAGAGATGACGGAGATAGGCGGGGCAGAGAGAGAGAGAGGAAGCTGGTGGCTACATGACACGCAGTTTTCTTTATAAAGATACGGAACCCAAGATACGCCCAGTGTCTAGCCTGCAGCGTTGGTTGGCCCGAAAAGCTAACTTGTGGTGGGTTCCACCATGTGTACACAGTATGATCTGCAACATAAGGTGTGTGTCACATACTGTGATACATTATGGGACTCAGCTTGAGCTTGTTGTCTACGCTGTCCGTCACAGGGTAACCACAAGATGGAATATGCTTACATCACATGGAGCCTGTCCCTTGTGTGGGTTCGGCGAGGGTAATGACGGAGTGTCCAACTTAAAACTTCCTTGATATATGTATGTAGAGATAATACACACGACATGGGTTCTGCTCGAAGGCTACTTCACTGCATCTACGTTGAGGTTCACCATACCTACCATTAACCTTAACTATCGTCTCTACTGGAGAGGAAGATTAATATGTGGTCGATTGATCCACTCTGAGGTGATCCGTCTGTGTGGTAGTTCCATTCATGGCATGAGGGGGGGGGGGTGGTCGGGCTTCGTGCACTGCAGGTCACTGGACGCACGTGACCTGTCTTATTCTTGTCGAAATTTTTTTTTTCAAGGCTTCAAACTGATTCGTTCAAAGCAGTATTGCTTCGGAATGGGGGGGGAGGAAATTTCTAAGTGTTGATTAAATTCTCTGACAAGTTGTTGTTATAAAGATTTCAGTAACAAACGCTCAGGCGAGGGAGCTCTGCCGGACGCTGTGGACACGACAAGAGCTGAGAACGAAGCAGTTTCAACCCCTTCGGGTTCAGTGACACTTCACTCCGCTCAAAATGGCACAGAGCTGTCGTACGAAGCAGTGTCGACTTGAGCTTCAATTGCGCTTCACTCAAAGCTCAAGATATATATATATATATATATATATATATATATATATATATATATATATATATATATATATACACACACACTTTTATCGAGTGGGAAAAATGTCATAAACGATATATCTTCCATTTTCCCCCGTGCCACTAGCCTGTCGCACACCCGGCCATTGATAACTCGCTGGTTCGTTCCAGTTTTATGGTATTCCTTGACAAATGGTCTGTCGGAAACATCATGCCACCTACACACACCATACTCACACGTGTACACATACACACAAAAATACACACGTACACATGTGCATATATGGGCCTTTGTGGGGTCGTGGTTAGCCCATCAGTCAGCAACAGACTGCATAGGTTCGAATCCTGGGCGCGGCTGTCGGCTCACAGTGCCACCCAGTTGTTAATCCTCCCTACGAAGCTGGTCGATAAATAGGTACCTGGCTTAGGTGTGTGTGTGTCTGTGTGTGTACGCATATACGAGTAAAAACATGATATACAGAGACGGGGCAACACGATTATGTAACTTTATTCCCGAAACACACAAACAATAGTCTCATATATATATATATATATATATATATATATATATATATATATATATATATATATATATATATATATGGGTAAACCATGGAAAGTTGTGTGGGGCCTGGATGTGGAAAGGGAGCTGTGGTTTCGGGCATTATTGCATGACAGCTAGAGACTGAGTGTGAACGAATGGGGCCTTTGTTGTCTTTTCCTAGCGCTACCTCGCACACATGAGGGGGGAGGGGGATGGTATTCCATGTGTGGCGAGGTGGCGATGGGAATGAATAAAGGCAGACAGTGTGAATTGTGTGCATGGGTATATATGTATGTGTCTGTGTATGTATATATATGTGTACATTGAGATGTATGGGTGTGTATATTTGCGTGTGTGGACGTGTATGTGTGTACGTGTGTGTGGGGGTGGGTTGGGCCATTTTTTTCGTCTGTTTCCTTGCGCTACTTCGCAAACGCGGGAGACAGCGACAAAGTAAAATAAATATAAATATATATATATATATATATATATATATATATATATATATATATATATATATATATATATATATATGTATGTATATATATCATACAACCTTCAACAGCCCGGGACATTGTGCGTGGTAGGAGTGAGCGTTACAGCTAGGCCATGATCGCGGTGGCGTTCCCGCCTACCGAGCATAAGGTCCCGGGTTCGAGATTGGTGGTTGGAGGTTTGTACGTTCTTTGGAAGCACGCGTTCATACGGTGCAAAAGGTTACAGTCTGTCGCCAGCTGGACACCTAGAGAGAGAGAGAGAGAGAGAGAGAGAGAGAGGTGTGTAGGTACCTCGAAGCACTGTGGGAGGCTCCAGTCATCATCCATCGATGTACACAGTGAATGTCTGTTGACCTAAGCCAAGCCAGTCTCCTTCAGAAACCAAAGACGCAACACCACACACACACACACACACACACATCCTAGTGTGCTCTGGGGGTGTACAGATAACCCACCGAAATTACACTCGTGGAAAATCCTCCTCCACATGCTTTCCAAAACCTCACACTATACATACACACCTGTAAACACTCACGTCTTCTACTCTTCCATTTCAGTCTATCCTCTCTCTCTCTCTCTCTCTCTCTCTCTCTCTCTCTCTCTCTCTCTCTCTCTCTCTCTCTCTCTCTCTCTCTCTCCCACCTATTCCACCTCTTCTTCCTCTCCTCTAACCTCACCTATTGACCAAAAAAAAAAAGGTCAGATTAAAAAGTAATTGGAGTTTACATTTTAAAAGCCTACATTAACCTTTTACACCGGACATTCTTTTTTTTTTTCAGTTAAATGTTCTCTATCGTACTTATAGCTACTGTATTAGCACTTTATTCTCGTGGTGTTTGAATTTCATTATAGGCGCATTATAAAGCCATCTCCTATTTCCTGGGGACCCTAGCGTTATTTCCTGGGGACCCTAGCGTTATTTCCTGGGGACCCTAGCGTTATTTCCTGGGGACCCTAGCGTTATTTCCTGGGGACCCTAGCGTTATTTCCTCGGTCCCAGCATTATTTTCACACAGACCGCCAGCACTATTGTCTGGGCCCCCAGCACTATTCCCTAGACCCCAGCGATGTTTTCTAGGCCCCTTTACTATTTTCTACACCCCCCAGCACTATTTCCTAGACCCCGGACTATTTTTTTCTAGGGCCCCCCTTGTACTATTTCCTGTGTTCAGCACTATTTTTGTCTCCCCCACCCCAAATTATGTGCCAGGCCACCAGAGCATTAGTTTCTGGGCCCCCCTCATGCACTCTTTTCTGCCCTCCCCTCCCCAGAGTTATTTTCAAGGTCCCTAAAACATTATTTTTTCCCCGGCCGCCCCATTAATGCCTCACCGGGTCTCCGTGTACTGTTTTCTTAGGTCCTCGAGCGCTGTTATTATTATTATTGACCCCCCCGGGGCAGTGTTTTCGTGGCACCTTTGGCGTTATTTGATTGAGTCCATAGTGCATTGTTTATCTAGGCATCAGGCATTATTTTCTGGGCTCCCTGATCATTGTTCTTGGGCCCCCCACAAGCACTGTTCTCAGGGCCCCTCAAGCACTGTTCTCAGGGCCCCTCAAGCACTGTTCTCAGGGCCCCTCAAGCACTGTTCTCAGGGCCCCTCAAGCACTGTTCTCAGGGCCCCTCAAGCACTGTTCTCAGGGCCCCTCAAGCACTATTCTCAGGGCCCCTCAAGCACTGTTCTCAGGGCCCTTCAAGCACTATTCTCAGGGCCCCTCTGGCACTATTCTCAGGGCCCCTCAAGCACTGTTCTCAGGGCCCCTCAAGCACTATTCTCAGGGCCCCTCAAGCATTGTTCTCAGGACCCCCTCAAGCACTGTTCTCAGGGCCCCTCAGGCACTGTTCTTAGGGCCCCTCAAGCACTATTCTCAGGGCCCCTCAAGCATTGTTCTCAGGGCCCCTCAAGCATTATTCTCAGGGCCCCTCTGGCACTATTCTCAGGGCCCCTCTGGCACTATTCTCAGGGCCCTTCAAGCACTATTCTCAGGGCCCCTCTGGCACTGTTCTCTGGCCCTCCGAGCGCACTTCTCTACCTCACCTCAGCACCTATTTTCTGTTCCCCGCGCTCCTCCCTCAGGCATTATTCTCTGGGTCTCTCGTGTCTCGCCCCACAGCCCCTGACCTGAACCCATCCTCCTGCAGGGGCGACACACACACACACACACACACACACACACACACACACACACACACACGTTGTTATTGTTGCCTCTGTTGAAAAACAATAGAAAATCAGTTCAAGACCCTCAAAGGACGTTTTCTGTTGCCTTGGAAAACGAGAGGAGCTGGGTGAAAACCCTTCGCTGTATTGTTCCCCGGAAGGTGACGTGTGAGCCCCCTCCCTCCCTGCCTTACTTGCCAGACAGAGTTTATCAAAGTTTTTTTCCTGTGTGTGTGTAGATATACTGAGCCGTGGGGGGGGGGGGGGGAGTAGATATACTGGGCCATATCGGGTGAGGGTAGGCGGGGGTGTAGCAAATATACTGGGCCATACCGGGTGGTGAGGGGAGGAAGGCTGGCAGAAATACTGAGCCATACCGGGTGGTGAGGGGCGGCAGCAGATGTATACACTGAACCATACCGGTAGAGGTGGGGTAGATTTTCATGAAGGATGTTCTACATTCATCAGCAGATGTTATGGAACGTAGGAAACTGGAAAAGTGAAACAAGATTCTCTCTCTCTCTCTCTCTCTCTCTCTCTCTCTCTCTCTCTCTCTCTCTCTCTCTCTCTCTCTCTCTCTCTCTCTATCTATCTATCTATCTATCTATCTACCTCTGTCTGTCTATCTATTTATCTATATATCTATCTCTATTTTGTTTATATATCTACCTATCTATCTATATGTTTTATCTATATATCTCCCTATCTATCTATCTCTGTTCTATCTGTATATCTACCAGTCTATCTATCTCTATATACCAATCTATCTATCTATCTCTCTATCTTTTCTATCTCCCTAGCTATTTATCTCTGCTGTTTTGATACTAAAGTGAGCGAGGCGATATAGGATCAGAAGCCAAAGAAGAAATACCAAACTGCTAAAAATGATCTAATAATCTAATGATTAGAAAAATGATGACCAGATAACTCACTCTCTACATAGACCCGATATTGAAAGCCCTAGAGAATAGAAAAAAAAAGAAAAACAATAGAAGATGATGTAAGACTTATTTTGAATGGGAAAGTTTAATTCAAGAAGTATGTCAATTAGGTGATTACTATCAAACCAAATAATGAGCGGTATGATGATGAGATCATGCACAACGAGACACAGAAACCTGACGATGAATATGTTGAACATGTACGTATGAAGGTTGGCTGAAAACTGCCGCGTTGTGCCGTCAGTAGTCAAATAGGAAATCAACAAGTTAGAGGGAAAATTCAAAAAACACTTGACAAGCACAGATTAATATGGTTTGGTGCGCATAAAGTAACAAGAAGGATAAAAGAAAAATCACTCGAATTTGAATGGTCAAAAAAAATTGAAAATCACTCGAATTTGAGGGGGTCAAAAAAATTAAAAACTCGAATTGAAGGTTCAGAAAATTAAATATCTCGAAATTGAAGGGTCAAAACTAATTTAGATTCTCTCGAATTTAAAGGGTCAAAAAAATTAAAAACTCGAATTGAAGGTTCAGAAAATTAAATATCTCGAAATTGAAGGGTCAAAAAAATTAAAAATCACTTGAATGGAAGGATCAAACTTTTTTTTGAATTACTCGAAGGGTCAAAAAATTAAGAATCTCGAATTTGAAGGGTCAAAAATAATTTAAAATCACTCGACTTTGAAGGGCCGAAGAAGAAAAAAACTCTTTAAGAATCGAATTTGCGACCCAGAGAGAGAGAGAGAGAGAGAGAGAGAGAGAGAGCTAAGATTCATGATAATGTATGCCCGGAGGGAAGTAAGAGATCATCAAGAAAAATGGTTCAGAGCTGAAAAAACATTTTTGGGCGAGAAAATACAAAATCATCAAATGTCTGATGAAAAAGAAAATTGAAAAAACTGGGAATGTACCAGAAAGATCGCAGACGAGAAATATGCGAATTGAAGGGGAAGAAAAAAAATAGGACGATTATTCCGTGAAATACCAGAAAGTTATAAACAAAAACAAAAAAAAATGTGGGATAACGACAGTGACATTTAAAAGAAAACTTGACCTTGTGGGTAAGGTCATTCCCAGATGAACCGTGGATTGGCAACTGTGTTTTTTAACAGTAGAAGAGAAGATGAGGGAAACATTTATTGTTGTTGTTTTTTTCTTTAGGAAGCGCGACAACATGCTGTGAAGGCTACGTGCTAACCCTACCTTAAAAAAAAAAAAAAAAAAAAAAAAATAGGTAATTCTCTCTCTCTCTCTCTCTCTCTCTCTCTCTCTCTCTCTCTCTCTCTCTCTCGTCCTCCCCCCCTCTCCCACACAACAGCAACGCAGACGTTATAATAAATATCCTGGCCGATACATCACCATGGCAGTATTAGCAGCAGCCGCACCAGCACACACAAAATGGGAGTGTCAACGTGAAATACATAATTCTTTTGACCTGGTGAGGATCACCCACACCTGCACCCAGATAAATGATGGCCACACAGGCAAACTTTACCTCTCACACGCATATATATATATATATATATATATATATATATATATATATATATATATATATATATATATATATATATCTATATATATATATATATATATATATATATATATATATATATATATATATATATAGATATATACTCTCGGTTCCTGTGCACTCCTTCATTCAGTAGAGCAGAAAGAGGTCTTGCATTTCACATGGTGTCGTATGGTGTAGTGCCTCTTGAAGGTGGTAATATGTAGAGTCGCACTTATTTTTTCAACAGTGTGGTTATGGGAGAGGAAGAAGAGGTGGGACAGGGGATGGGATTGCTTGAAATGGAAGAAAAGATTGATGTGTGTACAGCTGTATGTTTGTTTGTTTTTTTTTAATGCATGTGGGGGATTTTCTGGAAGCGTGTTACTGGTGCCTTATTAATATACCCCAGGCAGACTGGGGGTGTGTGTATAAGTATTCGTATTATCTGTTTTTTTGCGGTAGATTCACCCAGCTGAGGTGAACATTGTGTACATGGATGGATGATGACCGGAGCCTCCCTCCCTCCCTGAGCGCTCTGAGGCTTCCAGGGAACCAAGGGTGTTCCTCCATGTTTGTACTGTGCTCCACATCTCGGCTTCTGTCTCTACTTTGTATCATCGTTGTCTTCAAGTCTCTGCCACACTCTCTGGACTGCTTCTCTTAAGTGTGAACCGACTGGTTTAATCTTCAGTCGTTCCTGCTGTTCTACGGTGTTTTCTATGTGAGGTTATCTTTCACTTGCGACGAATCGTATAGCCGTATTTTGTCTCCTCTGTAACTTCAGCGAGCGTGATGTGGGGGCAGGGACGTTGGTACATGTAAGTCAGGACAGGTATTGTCATGGTCTTGACGTGGTGTAATTTTTGGTTGTCTGCAAGGTGCCAGAACCTGTACACTCCTTGTCAAGGTCGCCTTTCCCTTGGGCGAATCTCTTTATTGCTATGATCTGTCGTCAAACCCCTTGATGTTGGTGTGTGAGCCGGCAATCTGCAGCTCTTCTGGTGCGCTAGCATTTCACCTTCTGTGGTTATGCCACTGGGTTTATACTCTTCTTAGAGCTACTGTGGTAATTCTGTTTTCTCTCAGGATTTAACTCTCTCTCTCTCTCTCTCTCTCTCTCTCTCTCTCTCTCTCTCTCTCTCTCTCTCTCTCACACACACACACACACACACGTATGTGAGACTGCCAAGTCAACTACAGAGCAACACGAGTCAGTGATGTGCTCGACCTTCCTTTTCTTTATATTGAAAATAATATGACGCCCGCCACAGACATCGCTGTTCATAAGACGAGCATTGTCGATCATAAACGT
Organism: Panulirus ornatus; assembly: GCF_036320965.1. Classification (NCBI taxonomy): domain Eukaryota; kingdom Metazoa; phylum Arthropoda; class Malacostraca; order Decapoda; family Palinuridae; genus Panulirus; species Panulirus ornatus. Next base: position 78,986,774 of record NC_092224.1, on the reverse strand, counting down.
CTATTGCCGAGCAGCAATACATAAAGACGACGAATATAAGTTAGCTGCAAAAAAAAACACACTCGCTCGTGTGGTTGAAGGACCTGAACTTCTGCGTTGAGAAAATGTCTTGAAATCAGGTTAATGATCTGATGACAAATACAGATTAGGAGTGAATTCTTCACCTGTTAATAACCAGCACAACGCTGCTTGATGCCTCAATAAGGAAGAGGTCAGTGCCAACTGGAAAAGGGAAATGGTGGTGTAGAGCGAAGGATGCCAAGAGATGGTGTTGGAGAAAGCGATGGATTAACAGATGGGGGAAAAGAAGAATTAGAAGAAAATGTTTACTGTAAGTTACGGGAATAGAGAAGAGGTAAAGAGAAAGAGGAGATTAAATGATGTTAAAGTTATAAGTTCTCATAGAAGAGAAGAGATAGTAATTGTGGAGAGAGGATTACAAACCATGGAATAGAATTCAGTAGTTCTGTTCTTATAAATATAAACGCATGGAAGGATATTGATATCTGAGGCTGGGCTTTATACAGTGGCACAGCACATAAGAAAGGGACCCAAAGAAAGTATGTTGAATGCTGTACGATCAGCATAAGATTGTGTTCAGCGTGACAAAGAAAGGTAATATCTGTGATGGAATATGTAGTCCATGATGCAAATGCCATCACGGGTATTGAAGCATCAGAAAATGGCATAATCAAAGCAGTTGGTCAGTTTGAACAAATTGTAGCTTCAGGATTTGATGAAATTCCAGATATATTCTTTAAAGAGACAGTGATGACAATACCATTAATCGAAACAGTATAGAGGATACACACAAAATGGCATACTTAACACCCCTACCACAAAAGGAGGACATAGCAGCAGTATAGACTATTTACCGTGACATCACATATATTCATAGTCTACGAGGAAGTGATTAAAAACAATACATCCTAGAACACTCCTTCAACAACATTCGTATCAACGGAAGCCAGCCGGGCGGGCCTTGTGCCAGGTAAAGGTATACAAACTCACATTCCACTGTGATAATATTTATGCAACTCTCTTGCTGGGAAGGAAAATGGACACTGTTTTTCTTCGACTTTGCTGAAGCATTTGACAATGTTAACCGCAGAATTATATTAGAGGAAGAAGGGAAGACTGAGAAATTAAATGAAGGGTGGATGTGTTTCGAGTCGTTTGTGGTGGTGAACACATGTGCATCGGGGTGAGAGATCTCAGATGGCAGGAGGTAACAGTGGCGTGGATGACATAGGGGTGGAAGTGATGATGCCAAGGAGTCTGGAGAGTCACTAAGTTTTCCTCTTGATAGACGACGTAGGAAGGATCGAAGGTTATTGTGTTTCTTCTTATTTCCGCCTTTTGTAGCAGTCTCTGTTGAGTTGTTGATCAGGAAACAGAACGGGTGAGGAGGCAGATGTGAGTTTGGAGAAAACTTGAAATTTTGCGATCAAGGTTGAGGAAGCTCTATGTCCACCATCTTTTTGTCTTCTGGGACCCGACAGGTGAGGTGTTACGGAAGGTGGAGATGGACCTTCGGAAACGTTACAGCCTGACGAACCTCACTTGAAGAAGTCTGCGAGCCATGGAGTCGTACATCTCCGGAACCCAAGGCTGATGGCTCTCCCGACGACTGAGTTAGTTATTAGGTCGACATAGGTGAAGGCAACTGAGACCTTACGATTTTCTATGTTCATGTTAAGTTCAGGAGAATGATGAAGACGTCTATAGCCTTACCAAAGTGCTGAAGGTCTGTGGATCGTGCAGTGTCTGTCCGAGCTAAATTAAACGCAAGATTCACATGGTGACCTGGGGATCCTCGGGTGATGCCAGTCGATCGTAACTCATCAAGAGTCTGAGGCCATCTGGACTCGGGTGTTGGTGGGACACGTGAAGTCTTCCAATCAGCCAGATATTCTGATTGATGGAGAGAAGCTTTGATGATGGAGCCACAGCTCAGCGGTGAAACCTCTCACAGATTTTCATCAGTTAGCCTCTGGGTGTAATAGAGTGAGTTACATTGATTAGGTATAACCTTCCGGCGAGGCCTGATTCCTACAACGTGTCTGGGAGTGATGGTATGTATATATATCCTAGACTAAGCTATATCGACCAGCCCCTAGGGTTGGATGAACAGCTAGGCTGACTATGGGCCGGCTGCCGCGAATTTCTTCAGATTTATGTAATTTTACCATTTTGCTTGTTGTTCTTGTAGACAGCTGGTAGTTCTTATTTCACTTTTCCACTATTTTGGCTTAGTTCCCTAAAATGACCATCTGCTATCCAGTGGCACGTGTGTCCCCTCTACTGCTTTGAGTGTCTTACTGAAGCTTTCCAAAGCTGCGTTCTTATCATTGTCATTGATGATGTCATCCCAGCTTATTCTATCAAGAACATTGTGAAGATCATTAGAGTTTGCATGTCTAAGATATTATATCTTTTCAAGACTGTCGTGTCTACCAGCATTGCAGACAGTGGTAAAAAGCTTGCTCAAAGGTGACTCGTCGTTAATCGCTCTTACCAAACTTTTGCCTCAGATACAAGACTATAGGCAAGTTGCTCATTTTCTAATGATATATTCACGTCATCTGTAGGTTTGTCAACAAAGTGTGTTGAGACACTAACATACCCGAAGCTACTGGAATGGAATTCTCCTCACGTATGGTATGTTCTAGTCATCCATTATGATCCATTCGATTTCATTGCACACTGCTATTAGCCAGTCATAAAGTCTCGTGGCAACGTCTTGCATCTGTATGTGTGGACCTGTACATTACTCTTACTGTTATTTTCTTACGAAACTTATCCCAAATGTCCACAAAAACGGAGCCTTGGTTATCAACCAACATGCGGTTTTTCAGTACAGATTTGAGATTGTCTGTGACTAAGAGCAAGACACCACATACCTCATGATTTATTTGCCTCTGTCACTCTTAAGAAGAATATACTCTGAGACTCCAGTATCAAAATTTCTAATTTTGATATATAACCAAGATTCCAGTCATCTCATAACTTATTTATGCAGTTGATCCCAACTGAAAAATGAATTGATGATATATTGCTTTTATTTACACTAAAAAAAAGAAAGAGAACTTATGATTAGGCATTTCGTGAGGGTTGCTTACGGATGGATTATTATTATTTTTTTTTTTTCACCAAGCCTCACGTTTAGAGTCAATGAGAAGCCTGCCAAAACGTGTCACCCAACTCCTTCAGGTGTGGCCCGTCCATCATAAACATATCAGCCTTCATGTAATATTGAGGCCACAGGTCAACAAATTTGACACTTTCCTGTTAGAAAAAAAAAAGAAATTGCGTAACTGACTGACACGAAATGCATCATTGAAGAAGGTGTTCCTTGTGCCTATCCTTGGCAGTAACCCTGAAATTACAGGACTGTTAGTTGTGCTCCTGAAACGGAAGACAAAACTGTTGACATATTGCTCCAGAAGCACCTGTGATCTCTCCATGAATATGTCGTTAGCACCTGCAGGACAGATGAAGAGTCGTACTGTCGCCACCATCCCAGACGTTTACCCTCACCTTGAAAGTAGGATTGCTTACGGCAGGAAGAGTTTCTGGTGCAGAAATCCTACAGTTTACCTCGAATTATGGACGCAGCAACCAACCTCACTTCATGTTCCTCGTCCTCGACATCATCCAGAGGTTGAGATCGATTTTTTTTTGGTTGTTCTTTGGCAACAAAGGCATACATTTGAGAGGCTTTTCGCCCTACTGCTTCACGAAAATTAGTCTGTCTGATTGGGAGAAGAAGGATTGGTTCGGGATGCTTGAGCACCCACAGCGGTACTGGCAGACGTCGTTGGTACATCACAGTATACACCAAGCAAGTGGGTTATAAGGAACTCCTGATATTCGTCTTCCTCGTGGGATGAAGCATCGATCTTCATCCCCGGCAGCCGCCGACTCCAACCCACCTGGCATGACCTGCACAGTCACGGATTAATAACATCACTGAAAGAAAATGGGAGGCAAACGTCTTTCTACAGAGAGAGAGAGAGAGAGAGAGAGAGAGAGAGAGAGAGAGAGAGAGAGAGAGAGAGAGCACTGCTGACCTGCCATCATCCTGGAAAAAGAAAAAAAAGAAAGAAATTCGTCATTAATAACAATAAGGAAGACAAAAACCAGCCGACAGCTAACGTCCCTGCGTGACCTCAAGTCACTCATTATAATGACCTAAAATGAAAGTCTCAGGACCGATGACCTATTCCTTAAGGTTCAGGGAGGAGCTCACCGCTTCCACTCGTCCAAGTGACCAGACTGAGTACTTTTTTTTTTTCGTCCTTTCTTCGTATCAGCTTGTAACACCCGTACGCAGCACTGTAACGTGAAGCATAATCAACAGATACAATTAGTGTAACAAAAAAGAAATGGCGTGAAATGATGCAGTTCAAGTTACAAGTGGGAGAAATGCTCTCAGTCAGGCGTTAACCGAAGTGTTCCAGTCATTCCAGGCTCGAGAAACGAACCTGCCAGGTCACTACACCTCAGATGCAGACCTGAGGAATGTCACCCTCCATCATCCACTCTCCCTCACCTGTCCCACGAGTCCGGTGTAGGTGCCGTTGTCGAGCACTTCGCCCCAGAGCAGAGGACCCGGGTGTTGCCAGTGGACGGTGAAGTTCAGGTAGCGCGCCAGCAGGAGGATGAAGGACACGTCCTGACCTCCTGTGGGACGGATGGTCCGGCCGTCCTCCTCGAGTTCGCCGAAGACCGACGGGGCGAAGAGGAAGGTCTTCACCACCAGAGGGAAGCCTTTTAGGTCCCCCAGCTAAGAGAGGGGGAGGTAGACGAAGGGATGACATGAGGGAGGGAATTGGCAGCTTCGGAAGGAGGTACATTATGGGCTGTCATGAGAGAAAGACATGTGGGCTACCATGCAAGAGAGATATATCCTACCACGAAGAAGAGGAAGATGGCTACCATGAAGTCTTATTGTATCTGGTCGCTCGTTTACATATGTCGTACTGTATTGTAGTTGCGAGTTCGTAACCTTAATATAAGTCACGTTTGGTTGTCTTAATTATCAAAATTTATGGCATGTTTGTGTATGCTTGATAGTATTTTAATGTTATGTCCTCCATATGTATATTTAACAGTGCGCTAATGGTATGTTCGTATGCCTGGTATTTATAATGGCACTGGCAACGGTTCTCTACATTAATATTAATTTGCACTCGTGTGTATTTGCGTCTCTTTCATGGCTTGTTTCAACGTAAGTGGTTGTTGATCCGTAAAGCGTGATCACGGCTTTCTTCCATTAACGTTTAAGCTAGGCTGGTTTGACTTGGCTTGGCTAGACTAGGCTAGGCAAGGCTAGGTAAGGTTAGGCAAGGCTAACCTTTTAGCTTATGGGAAAAGATATCCAGATCGCGCTCTTCGTCCTTATTACTGGTGCTCACCGCACGGTAAAACGCACGGCACAATATCCACTGACTTTGATAAATGGATGACACAGCCGGGCCCCAGCTGGGTGAAAAGTGTCCCCTGGTGTTGACCGACGCTCGACCACTGGGCACCAAAATGTGATAGTCTGGCTGCAGCCTGGTGATGAACAGCTTGGGCTTAAGCCTTATAGATTACTCTCAGATCCTCCACGTCGCTCGGATATTCCAGGAAAACAAAAACGGAAAAAAAGTGTAGGCATTGTAGTTTTTCATTTTCAGATATATTGCACGACTTTGCCGTGTGTGTGTGTGTGTCCAGCTTGCCTCCCTTCCTGGCGAAGCTTGGAGCCCTGACAGAGACAGGCCTTTGGATGTTTCATATGTGTTGTTACGACCCACAGATTCGTAACGAAGTCGAGACTCTCGTTACGGAGAGAGAGACTTGGTCGAGGATGAGTGTGTGTGTGTGTGTGTGTGTGTGACATCTTTACCCCACTTGTGTAGGCGATGCAAGTGCTTGAATCAGGCAACCGTTGAATGTACACACTGTACGTGTACAGTGATTTCGGTCCTTGGTAGTTTGGACGTGTACGGTGATTAAGGCCCACAGGATAACAGCCGAACTGAACTAACATGACTAAAGGATGATTATAAGCATAACTAACACTGAATTCTATTCATTGACTGGGTACTGGTAGTGTTATTAACAGTGACTAGGATTGCATGACGTGCCAAGTAATGGACTTATAAGATTAATCAGATGTGAGGTATATTACTTTTACCGTGAGCTAGAAATTTTTTTTTTAAGTACAAATAGAAACCAAGGAAATGGACCTTAACATGCCAGTTTTACGTTACTAAAAGCTTCATCTGTTCATTGGAATTAATTCCTGTTGGCTGAAACCTTGTTATTCTTGGCATTAACATTTCGTACGTGGGATCTGTAACCATCTTCCTACTCTCTTCTTTGCTCGTGTTTACCATTTGCCTCCCGCTAGTTGTTGCAAGGGTGTGCAGCTGTTGTGCCGGGCAGCGCTTGTAGCGTATCCATGTTTGATACTTCATTGCTGGCTGGGACGTGACTGACGTCCAGAGCAGAGCAAGGCTCACCTTCAGGTTGCCGCTCAACAACCCTCACTGGACAGTCGCTGTGACGGTGACGTAATGAGAATATTAAGTTTTGCGACTTGTTGATTTCTTGAATTTCACAGGTCGTTGATGTACGCCTCTTTGGGGGTAACGTTCTTTCTGTCTGTTAAAAGCCAGTTTCTGTACACTGAGGCCTGGTTAACCTGTTCCCACTGCCAGTTTAAGTATGAGGTGACTTCGCTTCGCTCCCCACCACCCAAGCTGTGTGTGGCTCAACGCCGGACTAGAGAGAGAGCAAAGGGGACCGAAGTCCCCATCTGTTGTAGTGGGCGTCACTGTGCATCATCAGTGTGGTGGTCCGCTGTGATTGGATGGAGAGCGGCCGCCAGCATGGACGTAGGCCAGGGAGGCAGTATAATCCGTTCAACTTGGCAGCGCCAGAATTTGTCGCCGGACAAAATCCGCCGTGGCAATTTAGATCTCCCACAATAGTATATATAAATATTTTTTTTTAGACAGTTTTCATGGAGGAGCGTTTTACGGACATGTTTCCTCACCGATGTAGTTTCGAGAAGCATATCCCAGCAACGAGGAAGAGGAAGTAGGCAGGGAGCTGGTTTGTCGCCGAGTATATAACGTCGAGGAACATTGCCTCCAGTTACGCGGGAAGATTCACAATCCAGCGGCTCTGCTTTCGATGTTTCACAACGCAATACACTGCCGCCGCCACCCGTCGTTCTTTGTTAAGTTTTCGACACCCAGGGATTTTAACATGGAGTTTCCACGTATCCCGACTCCACTTTTTCAGCGAGTGGTGGAGCACTGATCTAGTATGCAGGGACCACACAGTACGTAATGTACTCCTGTCTTATGTAGAAGGCGTTCCATGTAACGTCAAAATGAGTCCCGGAGCGACGGATGAAGTTGACGGGTCGTTGCTTGCAATGAACGGGTGCAGAACGAACGTTCGTGGTCATGTGGAACGTAACACCTGAGAGTGAGCTTTGGTAGACGTAAGATGTGGATGTTGGTATTGGATCTGAGGTGTGATCTGTTCCAAGACCTGTGTGCAGGTATGGGAGCTCGGGACGTGTCCTTGGGGCATGATTCTCGTGGTGGGTTGTGGGGTCAGAGGCGTGAAGTAGGTACAGAAAGGTGAGCCGAGGCACAAGAGTAATTAGAAGTTTGATTCTGAAGGTCATCCATCTTATACAGAACTGCTACATGGTACGAGCTGTCTGTCGCCTGTGTGTCGACCCTTCGATCTGGCGGTCGTTGCAGCGAAGTATGTTCGAGCCAGTAGTACGTCTTCTTCATCCCCTGTTTTTGCGCTGCTGCAGCTTAATTTGATTGTCGTCATTTGCAGGGATTAGTGGAAGCGATCTGTGAGCTGTTCAGAGAGCGACGTGTGTTGGCAACAGGGAGGGAGGGAGGGAAGGAGTGTGTTGATGACAGGTCAGTGTGATCGGACGAGAAGCAGGAACGTGGCGTCTGGGGGGTGAGTTATACAGGTTGCTTGGGGCGCTGTGGTGCGGGGCGGATGAGTAGATCATGTCGTCTGGGCAGTGTGGCAGCGCGACGTAGTTTGCCAGCGAGTGTTTCATATCTCTACCAGGATTTCACTGCTGCCATCTTCAATGGTATATGTTGTCACGGGGTGTGTCACTATTCTGATGTCAAGCCAGACATTTATACAAGTAGGTTTACTCGACAGGCGAGATATCCCCTGTGTGTGGGTGTGTGTGTGTGTGTTGCTACCGGTAATGCCAAAGACTTGCTTTCTCTTTATGATCATGGACAGACGATTTCCAGGTGAGTTCCTTGTTAACTATGGTGTCTGATGACGCTTTCTTTTCCTGTTCTGGTGATGTGCTGTACAGGGTAGGTGGGTGAGTCCAAGGTATGTGGCTTGTCTGATGGTCGTGTGACACAAGTTTGACGACAGTGTGTTCCCTCGTTGCAGGAATAAAAACTTCCTTCCCTTGAGTAAGTTAGGTGATAGTGTCGCGTCGTTAAAACGGGAGATCTCAATCAAGGGGAGAGGCAGTTAAGCAAAAGGGTAGGTCTCAAGGAAAGGGAAGGCCTCAAGCAAAGGGAAGGCCTCAAGCAAAGGGTAGGCCTCAAGCAAAGGGGAGGTCTCAAGGAAGAGGGTATGCCTCAAGCAAGACGGGAGGTCTCAAGCAAACAGGGAGGTCTGAAGCAAGAGGGTTACGCCTCAAGCAAGAGGGGAGGCCTCAAGCACGAACGAAGGTGTCAAGCGTAAAGACTTTACGTCTGTGATGCCTGTAAAATATGTTGGTAATCCACAGTCCTAGGCGGGGGGAGACAGTAGGATCCATGACATCCCACTGAGGGCAAACACGGATGACTTAGTGGTCGGGCATGTGCGTCTGGCAGGGGGGTGTGGCCGGCAGCGAGGGTACGAAGCCAGCCGCCGCCGGCCAGGCTGGTTCATCAGACAGTAGCATTTGGATGTTTCTCACAATCAAGACTTCCATCATCACTGGAGATGATCACTCGGCAGCACGTCAATATGGTCTGCAATTTCCCGTCAGTCTCTCTCTCTTCTCTCTCTCTCTCTCTCTCTCTCTCTCTCTCTCTCTCTCTCTCTCTCTCTCTCTCTCTCTCTCTCTCTCTCATATGACCCACCTTCCTGGGGAACAGGTCGCCGTACTTGACGTATCCCATGGGCGAGGCGGAGGCCAGGAAGCGGAGGGTCTGGTGGCTGTAAATCCAGTGGGTCCAGATTTCTGCCTCGTCGTCCCTCTCCCCGGGCCTGACACGGGAGAGCAGCGGTGGTGTCAGTTTACTGCACGTAACAGCGTTTCCAGTTCGGGTTAGCTTGCAACACGCCAGATTCACCAGTGGTGTGTGCTAACGACACAGCATGAAAAGTTTTCCAACTGTGTGAAACACGAGAAACTACCAGTAGTGTGAACTTACGACACTGTGCATACCAGTGTTCCAGTGTTGTAGCTTACGACGCAAAGCCTACCAGTGATGTGAACTTACGAAACAAAGCCTTACAGTGGTGTGAACTTACTGACACAAAGCCTACCAGTGTTGTGAACTTATGACACAAAGCCTACCAGTGTTGTGAACTTATGACCCAAAGCCTTACAGTGGTGTCAACTTACAACACAAAGCCCACCTGCAGTATGTGCTTACAACACGAGAAATCTGTACGTGTCTGTGATATGACAAGGTCACATAGTCTTTGCCGTAGAACGCAACTCAAACCCCCTCACTTTCCAGTCCCATTTCAGGTACTTCCTCACCAGAGAATGATAACTAAAAATGTATTTGAATCAAAGATAACATTTCAGAACTTGATGGCTGCGTTGGTCGCAAGTCTTTCTCAACCTTGCAATATCACTAGACGTACATCCTAAAGCCCTCACTTGGGCTGAGTTCGGGCCAGTGTAGATCAGACTGTCGACGACACGTATTTGGGAATTATGGGCCATTTCTCAGTCCTTGCTAATATTAGCATTTCGTCTGAACGCTTAGTGGATAAATATTCATTAACGAGCTTTTTCTACGTTTTAAACGTTAAACTAAAGCCAGCGATGGTTTACAGGAAGGGGGCCGTATTTTAAACGATATTTTATCTGATGCGTTTCATAATAACTAGTTGGTGATGCGAGAGCTGGCCTTTTGCCTTTTGAAGGACTTTTTGTTAGTTGTTCGTCATACTATCCTGTTTAGCAAATCTGTTCCAACGTGAGGTTCGAGGCTGTATTCTTAAGCTGTTAGAAGGACTTCATGATAATACCGAGAGGCTTATGGCGAAAAACAGTGACTAGATATGACAAAAAAAGAAGAGAGAAATGAATTAGGGAAGCGTGATGGAAAACGTTAGAAAAAAAAAAAAGGCACGAAATACGGAAGCACATTACGTTTCTCTTCCTGATCTATGTGGGTGAAATTGGTGGCTGGAGTGGAAATAAGTGTAGTCTTACGAGTGGAGTGGAGGTAGAGAGTCGGGACAACATGCATCGGGAGTGGCCACCGCCTCTTGCTGGGTCAGGAGGAATGAGTGGGGAGGATAACGAATACAAGGGCAAACACTGCACTTCAGTGCAGCTTCTGTTGTTACCCTGAAAGGCGTTCCCTTAAGTAGTATCGCTCCAGTTCGCTCTTGTCTCTTCCACACTTCACACCCTCCTGCATATTCAGGCCCCATATACCCAGTGTTTTTCACTACATCCTCCCACTTCCTTGGTTCCTCCCTTTTCCTTATTCGCTCCATTGCTGACATCTCCTCCTCCTCCTCCTCACTCATCCTCTCCATACATCCAAACCATTTCAGCACACCCTTTTCAGCCCCTCTCAACCACACTTCTCTCTTACCGTATCATTCCTCCTTCGATCAACCCTCCTCACATCACATACTGTCCTCAAAATATCATTTCTAACACATCCACCCTCTTCTTCTTCTTTACATTTCTTGCATAAGGCCCACGCCTCCCATACATTCTTTCTTTTTTATGTTGAGGATTCCAGTCATGGGAAAAAGTCCACATCAAGGCCGGGCCTTAATTGAAATATAGAGAATTATGAAACGGTCAAAGAAAAGACAAGAGAAAGTATATACGAATTTTTGTCATACCTACAGCGCCAACAGAACTGCTATATTGCACGGGGGGGGAAAAAAAATGTTTTTTACAAAAAATGGTCTTACTAAGTTTCAGGCGGTCTTTAAGGCCAGGCGCTGGTACCCTTAAACACAGTTTTGTTTTGTATTTTCATCCTGGAGTAAGTTCATTGTAATATGAGTAGGCTAGGTTAGCTCTTTGAGAGGAGAGTCCATTGAACCGAACTATATATAAGGGGTTTACAAAGTCGCCTTTGGTGGCCTGAGCGAACTGTAGATTAAAACCCTTGACCACAGTCTGAAGTACGGACATATATAATTTGGATACCCACATCACCCACCATAATCAGGAACTGACAGTGAGCTATCATTGTGTTCAGTACCCAAGATCGATAGCCTAGTTAATCTACCTCGACCCCCCCCAAACCTCCCTTATAATACAGAGCGGCTCGGCTTGTGTAGTCACACTCGCCCGTCAATATTGCACTGATCCCTAAGCTGTCATGTCTGGAGGATGTACCAAATAAGGATGGTTGAAAGTAACGCCACTAAAGATGTTTAGCCAAATATTTTACAAACTTGTTTTGTATCTCCGGAGATATGAAGCGTCCAAGTATTTCTCCATAGATTCCGATCTCTTATACCTAGTGTCACGAGCAGCTTCGAGACGACTCAGTAGTCTGCATATAGTTGCATTTCTTTCTATTCCTACGTATGAAGGATACACTTCAAGGAAACCTGGCGTGTTGGAAAGCAAACTGTCGAAAGGTGTGACCAAAGTTGAGAAGCGACGTGATGGCGCCTCTCCGGCCAAGCCGTCGTCTGCAGGTGGTGATGTGTCAGTCCGTAAGAACGTTTGAGTGACAGTGGTGTCAAGATTCAAATGTAAATAACGTTTGATTTATATCATATAACTGTTTCTCCATGATGGCTATAGATTGAATTGAAGTTGGACCGTATATTCTCGAGAAATTTAGAGTGTTTACTAATAAGTTTACTCCACGTATGGATACTGCTCTTATGCTCTTGATAACAGCCTACGGTAAATCTGTGTGTGTGTGTGTGTGTGTGTGTGTGTGTGTGTGATATTCTTTAGATTCAAAGTGATTCTAGTTATCGCTGTCTTTGCGTGATTATGTTTTTTTGGATAAATCGACTCTTCCTAAACAAGGAAAGTTTTTGTACCCAACTGAGAATCGTCCATGATCATGACGGGAATTCGAAAAAAAAAAATTAATGTTCACTAAAAATGTGACGCAAGTCCAACGTAGATCGTATTAGACATTCATTTCTCTCGTCTTTGTTTTGTTCCAATAATGGTTCTGGGCGATAAATCTCAACCTGACTGTGACAGTCTTTCCACAAGTATTTAAGGACTTTTTTACATTTATTATCTGGTTATTCGACTGTTTAGCATTTTATATCGTTTTGTTGTTGTTTGTTTTATTATTTTGTTGACCTCCATAATATAATGCCAGGAATAATGATGGCGCACCAGTGAGGGATCCAATGTGTGTGAGCGGCTTACGCTCGGGTTCGTTGTAAACTAGCGACGCTGTGTTCTTTCCACCTCTTGGTATATTGTTGTTCGCCACAAAAGATCGCTTCTGGTTGGTTAGGTTAGGTTAGATTAGGTTAGGCTAGGTTTGGTTAGGTTAGATTAGGTTAGGCTAGGTTTGGTTAGGTTAGGTTAGGTTAGGCTAGGCTAGGCTAGGCTAGGTTTGGTTAGGTTAGATTAGGTTAGGCTAGGTTTGGTTAGGTTAGATTAGGTTAGGCTAGGTTTGGTTAGGTTAGATTAGGTTAGGCTAGGTTTGATAAGTTTATTAAGGTTCGGTGTTTCTAATGTTTCAGCAGTACGTGAACCATGTCTTCTCATTTACAGCTTATGGACTGTAAATTTGTCAAGCTCCTTTGATAAACGTAGATATTTTCTCGATAAGTTCTTCAAATTATTTTGTTAATGGGGTAAAAAAAAAAACAAACGATAAAATCCATATATGATTTGCCGCAACGAAAGTTGATGATTACTGTAATTTTATATAATGCGTGATTAATTCAGTTATCAACAAGTTCCTGAATTAGTTTGATGTTAAAGTGATTATTTACCAATAATGAACGTTGCTATCAAAACATTTTCACTTATCTGAATATCTTATTAGTTTTACCAAGCACTTAATTTGATTTCAGTAGAATGAATGGTTAATGTAAATGGTGCCGTCATTGCCTAGGATAAAAGACTTGTTACTAAGCCGCAAATATCCTATCTCCATAAATTACCTTTACACTTCCCACGTATTCTCTGCGTGTCGTAGAAGGCGACTAAAAGGGGAGGGAGCTGGGGGCTGGAAATCCCCCCCTTCTTGTTTTTCAATTTTCCAAAAGGAACAGAGAAGGGGGCCAAGTAAGGATTTCCCTCAAAGGCTCAGTCCTCTGTTCTTAACGCTACCTCGCTAACGCGGGAGATGTCGAATAGTATGAAAAAAAAGTGTGATATGTATATATATATATATATATATATATATATATATATATATATATATATATATATATATATATTTATTTATTTATTTTTCTTTCGTACTATTCGCCATTTCCCGCATTAGCGAGGTAGCGTTATCAACAGAGGACTGGGCCTTAGAGGGAATATCCTCACCTGGCCCCCTTCTCTGTTCCTTCTTTTGGAAAATTGAAAAAAAAAAAACGAGAGGGGAGGATTTCCAGCCACCCGCTCCCTCCCCTTTTAGTCGCCTTCTACGACACGCAGGGAATACGTGGGAAGTATTCTTTCTCCCCTATCCCCATATATATATATATATATATATATGTCTGCTGTATTTTGTTTTATTATACTTAACCGCCGTCTCCCGCAATAGCGAGGTAGCGCTAGGAAACACGAGGAATGGCCCAACCCGCCCACATACACATGTATATACATGTATATATTCACGACGCCCCGGTCTCCTTATACCATTTAGACGGAATGTGAGTGAGTCTTGAAGACTTGCAAACACCCCCGTGATCTGTATCCCCTCTACCATCTCCACTACCGTATCCATTTGTCCTACTGCTCGTGCGAATCCTCGTAATCTCTCTCTCTCTCTCAATAGCTTACATTCTCCCCTGTCACCTTGTTGTATTCTCGTGTCGCTTCTTGATACCAGGGATATCCTGAACCCCCTCCTTGTCTTGACCTAGAAGCTGTTCTAATCCTGTGAAGTATGACGAGGTATTAAGTTAACACCTTTCGGTCCATGTTTACACTAGATGGTGTATATCACTGAGGTTTGGTTAGTTCTGGGGTGGATACGTGCCCATCCAACACCTGACGTGGCCTGTGTCCCTCCACGTCCCTCCTCTGGTCTTCACATCCAGTGTGTGCTGATTACGTGATCTGTTTCTCCTCCTTTCGACTTTCATTCTGACGTAAATCGAAGATCAAAGAATGCCACAGAACATCGAGACTAGCTCAAGCACAGCTCACTGTCAAGTGTGAGTTTTGTCTCCGGGCTGAGTTGTATAATAGAGACATTTTGTATAAAACTCATGAGAACCCTTTAAGGCATCTCAAGCCTGTATGAATTACGAATTTCCTTCGCTATATGGCCGATCCTTGGCACTGGAATCCATGTATTTATGATATTTGTATTCTCGTCTCGGCACAGGTGATGGAATGGGTTGAAGGGTCGGGTTGGGTTGCTTGTTATGTATATGTATATAAGCTCTTTCTTTTTCCACTTAACATTCTCTCTCTCTTATAAAACTTTACCAGTCATACGAGGCGTATGGTGTTCTAGTTGAATTCATTCCCAGCCAGTGACGTGCATGGCTACCATGGGAGACAACCAGACCCCGCATCATGAAATGTGTTAGTCTTGTTGGAAAGAAAAAAAGAAGCAAGCATTATAGCTTGCTTTACGACCTGTGGTAGGAACACCACCTCTCTCTCTCTCTCTCTCTCTCTCTCTCTCTCTCTCTCTCTCTCTCTCTCTCTCTCTCTCTCTCTCTTACGCGGGAGGAAACAGCCTCTGTGGCACCTGTTATGCCAGATGTTCATGAGTGATGCCTTTAGTGTACAGGTGCCACAGACGTTATGCTTTTCCTCCGAGCAAGAGAGGCTCTGGTGTGGTATGACTATCAACAGATCATATTGCGAGTTCCAGCGCTGCTTCTGCAAGCGGTCTTAAATGACCGAGTTTCTGCTTCGGGGAAATTCCTCCTGAAGTTGGCATGTTGTCTGCAACACTGAAGAGAAAAAGTTGATTCCGACTTCGGATTGGACACCTCACCAGGAACTCTCACTAAACGGGGAAACGAACCCTGGACCCCGTGGAAGGGACAAGAGATGATGGCTACATCAACATCGTCCAGCGTGAACTTGTGTCGAGATCAGAGAAGTGACGTAATGTAGTAGTAGACTCTATATTAGATCCGCCAGGAACTTAAATCTCCTTTTTTCGCTCTTTTAAAAGTTTTAAGTAAAGTTTAATGCGGCTTAAAACGAAATATGACCGCAAGCTGGTGGTGGGGGGAGGAAAAAATATAATATATCTTAATCTCTCTTACGCACTTAAAGTGTTGCAGTTTCGAGCGTTTACACTTCACACATCGACCGCCCTCCCTCACCAGGAGGTGAACGTCCGTCCCCTCGCCTTCCTAATTAGCTAAGGTGTCAGGCGTCTCTCGCCTCATCCAGTAACCCACTGAATAAGAGAGAGAGAGAGACATTCAGCCACCTTATTAACCGGGTGAACCTACAGCTGTGTAGTAATGTTGACTTGGGGGGGGGAAAAGATTCCAACTTGAGGTGTTTCAACTCGTCTGTCATCTTGAATCTTTGAGCACGACGGTGTGACACTTGTGTGCGACGGTACGACACTTGAGCACGATGGTGCGACCCTTGAGCACGACGGTGCGACCCTTGAGCACGACGGTGCGACGCTTGTGGACGGCAGTTTGACACTTGTGCACGACGGTACGACACTTGAGCACGCCGGTGCGACACTCGAGCATGACGGTACGATCCTTGAGCAAGACGGTAGGACCCTTGAGCACGACTGCACGACCCGTGAGCTCGATAATACGACCCTTGTATATGATGACTAGTCCTTTGACCTGACCCTTAGCACAGAGGAGAGTGCCACCATGCTGTCGCCAGCATACCTTAACCAACCCAACTCACGTTAATATTTCCTTCACTGAATAGCGAAGGTTCTGCTTTAACTCAGTGTTTGATTATTAGGAGAACAAATCTCACTTGTGCTTTCAACAATAGCGGTCAGGACACTAAACAAAAGTCAGACTTAACAAGGATTGTGCGTTAGGAAACTCCAGGTATCAAGGATGATGATTTCAGAGAACACTTGACTTGTTTTCATCCCTTCACAGTCTCTAAATGACCAGTTGTATCAATTTAGATTAAGACAACGTCTGTGCTGATGACTTCCTAAGAGTATTTAGAGACAAATTTAGTTTACTGTTGACGAAACACCTTTCATGTCGTGGGCATGCTATTGGAAGAAATAAAAGGCTCCATCGGGGACATGGTGTTTGGTTCTGTGTGATTTTGGACATTTTGGACGTGAGAAGGAAACTCCATGATGCCCTCGTCTTTTCTTCATCAGACTGTTCGTGGTTTATCCGTCTTCAGATTTGTGTTATGATAACCAAGGGCCTTGTTTATGTTGTCGGAATGTCCCGCTAGCCCCCCCACACATAATGTCCCAGTACCCCCAGAGGGAAGCTCCACACATAATGTCCCACTACCCCCAGAGGGACACCCCACACATGATATCCCAATACCCACAGAGAGAAACCCCACCCACATATTATGACCCAGTACCCCCAGAGGGAAGCCCCACACACGCTCTCCAGCATTAGAAATAATGGCATCAGGAAGGGCGTGGGTGGTGGGTGGGGGGTAGAGACAGCCTGACAGCCTTACATTACGACCCTCAGTAACTCCCCCACCCCGCAGCCAGCACGTTACTATCGAGATTATGGCCAAGACTTATTGTTCCCCCACACTCGTGTATCTATCACTGTTTTCTTTTGTGTAGGCCAGCGTGATTCCCATTTCTCTCTCTCTCTCTCTCTCTCTCTCTCTCTCTCTCTCTCTCTCTCTCTCTCTCTATCTATCTATCTATCTATCTATCTAGCTACCTAGCTAGCTAGCTAGCTATCAGTCTTTGTCCATCGGTGTATCTATCTATCTATCTATCTATGTGTCTCGTATTCGTGTCAAAAGGCTGCCTGCAGTGAGGAGTGGGAGATTTCATCTAGACCGGACCTTCAATGAAAAGGGGGACAAAATATACAGAGAAAGAAGGAAAAGAATGAGGTAGGTCTTGACGAGGTTGACAGTTGCCCTTTTAGAGAGGAAGAGATTGTAGTTATGACGAGAGGAATGTCAAGGTAAAGCGTTCCAAAGCATAGCGATGCAAGGGAAGAAAGAAAGATCGCAAAGGCTCACACATGAGTCGCCACCGGACACACTGTGATTAAATGACGCCGTTGCCTTGGCGAGTACTTTCTGTCGTGACTATGGTGGAGGCGCACATAAACTTCAATCACTGGGCCAGAAAGCGAAATGATATCTGCAGAAGAGAGAAGGGAAGGCCAATATCACCGAGTAGTGAAACTGGGTCACGTAATGATTATATCCTGGGAAGGTTGAGGACAACAAGATTTGCTTTAAACTCGACTCGGGTTAAAGTACTTGAGAACAGTACTCACCACCGGAATGAATTATTTCCTGGTAAGAATGGAGTAAGTGCTGACAGGAGGTGAGTCTTGTGTTTGCGAACAAGTTTCCCAGCTCTTCAACACGATAATCACCCACCTGTGTGTTATCATACTTCCATGGCAGTTCAGACAGTAGGCTGACACTGTGTATGATCATTGCGATCAGTAGCTTAGCCAGAGTGGCAGCACAGGAGACGAGAAGTTAAGTCTTTTGGAAGTTTTGGAAAATGAAATGACTGAAGAAACTGGAAGTAGTAGTTACAAGAAGATCGGAAGAGAGAAGCGTAAACTAGAGATGAAAGAAGGGGATGAATGCAGGGGTTGGGTCGTGAGTGCGCGAGTACTGTTGGGTTACCGGTCGAAGAAATAAGGTATCGATAGTGAAGATGAAAGAGGATAAAAAGACATCAGAATCCTGGCGAAGCATCGTCACTACTGATGATGGGGGAAGGTAGGTGGGATGATGGGGGGAGGGGGTGGGAATGTAGAGGGATTGATCCATCATCAACAATTATGGAAATGAAGCGTCCAGAGAGATGGCTGGGGTGTAAGAGAAGAGGGATGAAGGGAAGAGGAAGAGAGGGGAGTTGAGAGATCAAAGCCTGACTCCCAGACTCTATTAAAAACTTTTTGAAATATCACCGCCTACGGCTTAGAATTCCCAAATTTCCTCTTCGTAGAAAATGACCAAGAGATTCAAGATGCTCGCGACGATGGGAATTGAGCACAGGCTCAAAAGACTTTTGTAAATAGTTGTGGCTCGACTTCCCGATGCCTCTAGACAGTCCATCGACATTAGACCAAATTATTTTATGAGTCTAGATTAATCATTACGTGATCCGGGTGACTTCCCCGTGGGTTGAAGTTTAAGGGCCACTGACTCCCACCGACTGAATGGCAAATACAGGGTTAGTAATGGGGGCAGTGTTCATAGTGGGGGAAAAATATATATAACGTTACTACCTTGGTAGATGATTCCCTTATGCTGGGCTGAAGGCACGGTAAAGTTTTGATGAAAATTAATGTTGCAGTGACATCACTGGTGCTAAGCCATCATGATAGAGTAATAAAGGCCAACATGGGATAGAGTGAATTGGAACGATGTGGTATATAGGGGTCGACGTGCTGTCATTGGACTGAATCAGGGCAAGTCATGCAGCTGGGATAAACCATAGAAAGGTCTTTGGGGCCTAGATGTGAATAGAGAGCTGTGGTTTCAGTGCATTACATATAACAGCTAGACAATGAATGTGAACGAATATGGCCTTTTGGCTATTCAAAGGTACTATCTCGCAAACGCTAGTAAACGAATATGTATCATTTCTTTATTCAAGGGCGAGTCAGGTACCCATTTATCGACCAGCCCCGAGGGGAGGATGAACACCTGGGTTGGGTGTTGGCCGACTGCCATGGCCAGGATCGAACCCATGCAGGTCCGACCCCTGGCTGGCCCGTACTGACTCTTGGTCAGTTCCCGATGTGTTACCGAACTCCATCTACTCGAGGTGACACCATTTGGCGAGGTTCTATCATCGAGGGTACAGTCTGAACCCAGAACTCACTCCAAAGGAGTCCACATTTCTCTGCTACTGTAAAGGGGTCACAGACTCGGGCTAACAGGAACCTATTAGAAAGAGGTGCTAGGTGACACTAAGACTCGCTTAGAAAAAAGGGTCAAGCCCATAATTTGTCGATTGGAGCCATCACATATGTATGAATAGGCAACTCCACACACACACACACACACACACACACGATCTCTCATAACCAATCACTGAAGCGGAAGCTCATGACGTCAGCGATAACTCACTCCTCTCGCCCAATAGCAGCAGCAGGAGCGCCGACGACGTCCCGCCTGTGGACCGTTAGGGTTATAATAGGCCCGTGACAGGGCCCCATGTCCCCGTCCGTCTTGGGAAAAAGAAATTAGGCTCCTTTCAACCCCCCCTTTTCCCACCCCCTCTACTCCCCCCCCCCCTATCCAGCTCTCCTGACCCAGGACAGTCCCGTCCCGTCCCAAACTTAATCAGGCTAATTACCTCATTGATATGCAGTTGAGATCACGGAAAATCTTACTCAGATCTAAGTCTCCTCCGGCGCTACTTTGTGACCGAGTTCCGTGCCAGCTGTGTCTCTCGGCCCCTGGGGGAGACATACTGGCAGGATGCTTTCCTCCCCACAGGTGGGGAGTAAGTAACCCCCTGGGTGTTGGTCCCACAGCTGGGGGAGTCACCCGTGAGTGTTGGTCCCACAGCTGGGGGAGTCACCCGTGGGTGTTGGTCCCACAGCTGGGGGAGTCACCCGTGGGTGTTGGTCCCACAGCTGGGGGAGTCACCCGTGGATGTTGGTCCCACAGCTGGGGGAGTCACCCGTGGATGTTGGTCCCACAGACTATGTTTTGCTCACCCACAATTACCCTGCACTGCATTACGTCCAATGGTAGACTTACCTGCCATCTCTCAAGCGTCTCCTAGATCGAGCCTTTTTGACATGAATACAAGCCTCCTTAAGAGGTCATTAGGATTGGCTGACCTTGATACGACGGACGGCCCAGGTAACACGTGTGTGTGTGTGTGTGTGTGTGTCGGGAAGGGTCATGACAGCAGTCTGCTAACAGTTCATCTTGATCTCTCATCATCCACACTGTCATGTGCTACGCCACCTCCCGCTGCCGAGACGCTCACACACCACCCCAGGTGTATGTGGGAGGAACTGACTTACACAAGTAGTGTGGTGTGAGGGAGGGGGAGTGAGTGTGTGCACACACCATGGCGGTTGCCACGCAGTCACGGCTGGGGATGTGTGCGTGTGGATATGGGATGACGGGATGAGCAGTGAGGGAGGATCCCGAGGGTGTAAGGAACAGTGAGGGAAGATCCAGAGGGATTCCTCGGTGACCAGAAGGAAAAGAGGAAGACAGCAGGGGGCCGTTTAAGACGCTGTGGCTGACGCAGGGGCGGAGGTGTGGAGACCCATGGTAGCAGACGATAGCCAGAATACGTCAAGTGACAGAGACCAGATTTGGAGACCAGTCATATTGACAGTGATGGAAACGGTGTGGGTTTAATTCTTTAGGTTTTCGGATCGAATCTCACTCCATCTGTTGGGGCTGATGTGTTTGTCTTGAGTTATTGATGTCTATGGTGACCGTGAGTGACGCAAGATGGGTATGAGAGGAGATTCAACCTCGTTCCAAATTCTCCTTTTCTCTCTCCTCAACCAACCTCCGTGGTCGTCCTGCCCACCACCAGGGGGAACCTGTCTCTCCAACCAGTACACGCAGCGCCGCACGCCTGAGTGGCAGCCTGTCATTAGTGCCCCTTGTATCTAACCTCGCCAACACCGGGACCCTCACCGTGTACCTCTTCGTCATAGTCTCTCAGCGTCTCGCTGAACCACCCCCGGCCACTAAGATGTAGCGAGCGAGACTGCATAAGGTAGAGAGACTATTTCAAGGGACGGATTGGAGGTGATGGTAAAAGACGCGCCGTATTGGTTCAGCAGGATTGGAGGTAAAGGCGAGAGGAAGAGATGTACGGGAGAGGAAGACGACATAAAGGGGGTGCAGGGAGCTATATATAGGGGAGAAAGAATACTTCCCACGTATTCCCTGCGTGTCGTAGAAGGCGACTAAAAGGGGAGGGAGCGGGGGGCTGGAAATCCTCCCCTCTCGTTTTTTTCTTGTTTTTTTTCAATTTTCCAAAAGAAGAAACAGAGAAGGGGGCCAGGTGAGGACATTCCCTCTAAGGCCCAGTCCTCTGTTCTTAACGCTACCTCGCTAATGCGGGAAATGGCGAATAGTATGAAAAAGAAAAAAAAAAAAAAAAAAAAAAAATATATATATATATATATATATATATATATATATATATATATATATATATATATATATATATATATATATATTATAACTGGCGATGCATGGATTAAAAATGGGCTCTTATAAAAGGGTTTTAGATCATAATGGTTTTCAAGGTCGACTCTTGTAAAACTGCATTGTGTTATCGAGTACCACGAAGCTGTGACGACTCAACCTGGACAGATGGCCTGTGGTAACCTTTACGACCAGGCTCTTGATACCACTGAATCCTGCTCATATCCTGAGGTGCATTAGTTATGACTTGAGGCCACTAGATCGCCCGCTTTGTATGAATAAAGGGAAATGAGTGTTATTTATTAAGCTAGGGTGGCCTTTACTCGGTCAAAATGGCCCTCAAGGCCACGTGCGGTAGCTTTAAAAACAATACGCCGAAGGGTGGCCTTTGATGGCCTGGAAGGTCATACTGTGGTACCCTTATAACCTGTCTTTCACCCTGAGCCACCGGTACCTTCTTCATAGTATGAGGCTGCCAGTAAGCCTCTTTCAAACGAGTGTATGCGACGTATGTACAACGCACGAGGCTGTGGTAGCCTTTACTGGCCTTTAGTGACCTCAGAATGGCCTCCCAAGGCCAACGTAATGCAGTTCGTAATCTTGCCCAGATTCTACAGTAACTACGCTGAGAGTTTGGGGCCACTGGCTGCTGCATGAGACTCTCTATAGTAAGTGTGAACCTTGAAAAGGTGGCGTTCGTTGGCCTTTAAGGAAGGATTCTGGCACCCTTTTACCCTTCCTTCGATTGTGAGGTGTACCTTCATCATGATCTGAGACTGCTAGTTTATCTGTTTTGAATGATTGCTTTGCTACAGTGCCATCCATACGGCTAGTAAAGGGGGGGGGGGGGGGGGGTAGGACTTTTCCTGGCCTTCATAGGTTCATAAAAGCCTTTGAGGCCAACGTGCGGGAGCTTAAAGCCTTGTCCAGAATACTGAAGTGCGACATCAACAATTTTGGGTTTCGAGGTGCTGCAGTTCGGCTTTGAAAACGATGCACACATGAGCACAAACTCACAGCCCCTATAGATTATGTACACACACACACACACACACACACACACAGGAGTTACCTGGCTCCGCCTGCTCGAGCTTACACGCAGGTGAAAAGTCAACTTTCTCGAGACTGCATTATTGTTGTTGCAGTCTTGTGAAAGAACTCCCCACTCCAGAAAAGTTTACGTTTCCCTGCTGCTGGAAGTAGCGTAGCTTTGGACTGCAGAACTTTCTGGAAAGAGACCCTTAGCAGCACCAGGACTTTTGTATATATATATATATATATATATATATATATATATATATATATATATATATATATATATATATATATATATATATATGGTCCTGGTGTTGTGGATAAGAGGCATGTTTTACAGATGAGAATGTGCGGAGGAGGGTGGATGTGTTAGAAATGAAATGTATGAGAACAATACATGGTGTGAGGTGGCCTGATCGGGTAAGTAATAACAGGGTTAGAGAGAGGTGTGGTAATGAGACGAGCGTGGCTGAGAGAGCTGAAGAGGGTGTGTTGAAGTGGCTTGGACAGATGGAGGGGACAAGGAGAAGAGGGAGACCAATTTGGAGATGGAAGAAGGAGCGAAAAAGATTTTGTTGAGTGTTTCGGGCCTGAACATGCAGGAGGGTGAAAGGCGTGCGCGGGAGAAAGTGAACTTGAGGAATGTAGTATAGAGTGGATGACCTGCTGTCAGTAGACTAAATCTGGGCATATGAAGCAGCCAAGGTAAACCATGGAAAGGTCTGTGGGGCCTGGTTGCTGATAGGGAGCTGCAGTCTCGGTGCATTACGCATGACGGCTAGACAAAGGATGTGAGCTGATGAGGCCTTTTCTTTGTCTGTTCATGGAGCTACCTCGCTAATTTGGATGTGGAAAGGGAGCTGTGGTTTCAGTGCATTACACATGACAGCTAGAGACTGTGTGTGAACGAATGTTGCCTTTGTTGTCTTTTCCTAGCGCTACCTCGCGCGCACGGTGGGGGAGGAGGTTGCCATTTCATGTGTAGCGGGGTGGCGACGAGAATGGATGAAGGCAGCATGTATGAATATGTATATGTGGATATATGTATATGTCTGTGTATGTACAGTATGTATACGTTGAAATGTACAGGTATGTATATGTGCATGTGTGGACGTTATGTATATACAAGTGTATATGGGTGGGTTGGGCTACTCTTTCGTCTGTTTCCTTGCGCTACCTCGCTGGCGCGGGAGACAGCGACAAAGTATAATGAGTATATATATATCTATATATATATATATATATATATATATATATATATATATATATATATATATATATATATATATATATATATATAAACGCACGCCTGTACGTCTGTTTTTTATGCCATTAATGTTAAACTGTGTGATGTTCAGTGGGTTAATGAGCATGGGAGGAGTGGTACAGCAAGTTTGCTCAGTGCGGGATTGTGTGTTTTGTTTTCTTGTTCGCTGGATGTTTGCAGTGGGAGTGTGTGTGTGTGTGTGTGTGTGTGTGTGTTAGGTACACGATGTTTGTGTCTGGGTGGGTGTCGTCACGTCCGGAGGTGTGAGGTAAGGGTTGTGCGAGGGAGGTGATGCCACTCAAGACAGATGTTGCGTCTTAAGGACTTGTGTGTCCTGGTGATGGGGGCTTGACACCGTGACCCAATGTACTCCTGAGGGTTCGGGTTTTGGGTCACTGTCATGTGTGTCAGGTATGATTTGCACTCCAAAGGGTACCTACTCCCAAGGCTGTGTTATACGTAGATGAAAGCACTCCCCAGTGTTGATCATGCAACTAATGTCTACTCCCCACAGCTATGTGTTTAACATGAACTATTACTGAATAGTTTACAGTCTCATTGGTCACGGGGAAATGAAACACGACAAGTTCCTAAGTGCACTTTCGTGTAATAATCACATCATCAGGGGAGATACAAGAAAGAAATATAAGTCAGTTGATATACAACGAAGAGACGTGGCTAGGACGCCATTGTGTGTGGGTGTGTGTGTGGGTGTGTGTGTGTGTGTGTGTGTGTGTGTGTGTGTGTGTGTGTGTGTGTTAAGAACTCCCATAACTATACAGTTATGGGGAGTTTGTGTTAGTTATGTAGAGTCTGTTTATTAGTATGCAAGGAACCTCGTCGAAATTGGTCTAAAATGTCCCATGCAGAAATATATCTCTACAACTTTGTCGCGCAAACTTAACAGCACGACAATAGTTAACTCATATCATCCGGCTTGTTTGTGTATGCAAATGACTATATACGGTTCTCGTGTCCACACCACTGCAATTTTATCAGTGGGAGTTTGTTTATATTTTGTATATGTGTGTGACAGTATGAGCTGCCACGTCCGTAATCCACGAGGTAAGTTGCCAATATATAGTTAACTTTTGCTGCTTATTTTGGTATTTTGTACCTGCCTCATTTAGCTACCGTTTAGAAAAGAAAAAAAAAAAAAGAGCAGTTGAATATCAGCCATGCATGGTAGTGGTGTGGGCTGGTCCTACCACTGTGGACAGTGTGACAGTCTGGTTTACGCTACAATGCCACCCTCTCTTCCCTTCCCTAACCCTCCCCGTCCTGTATAGAAATAACTAATAACGTTTTTCGGTGAAGCGGTTGGTGAACCAGTGTTGTGTTGACTGTTGGGGAGATATCTTGCAGACCCGTAAATGAACGCAAAGGGAAAAGTCGGCTTCAAGCATGCCATTGGTGGATGGAGAAACAAACTCTTTGTATTCACGGATATTTTTTTGATTTTCTAAGCCAGTGGAATTATTCTGATGGTTTGAAAGGTAGAAGGAAAGAAAGCCGCCCACGTTCTCATGCATTTAGATTATTCTACATTGACAGTGGCTATATAAACTATGAAAGAAAACGGAGGAATAGTATTACAATGGTGAAATGCAATTCTTCGAACGTTTACATGGTAGGAGAGGTGCTATGAGCCGGTGTATCAGTTGAATGTAACGTCTTTTAACACACGTTGAACGTGTTAGTTAGCAGGGGTGTCTTGTATGTTAAATGATATGATATATTTTTACAGTTTATCATAATTGTCTAATTAAGTTGGGCGTCTGTCATGATAAATAGTTTCGTTCAGTTAGAGTTTTCATATTAGCTAGGTCAGTGTTGTCTGCCCCCATGCGTTCTCATATATCCAACAGTAGTCAAACATATTCAGCAAGGAGAGTGAACATGATATGTATGGTAGTAACTGGGGATGTGTAGATAAAGCAACGGGAGTGTGTGCTATTCATGGTGGGAGTGCAAATTATATATACGGTGATGAATGAGGATTGGATATTCTGGGGTAATGCATATTAAATGGGGAGAATGGCAACCAGGACCTTATATATATATATATATATATATATATATATATATATATATATATATATATTATATTTTTTTATTTTTTATTATACTTTGTCGCTGTCTCCCGCGTTTGCGAGGTAGCGCAAGGAAACAAGCCAAAGAAATGGCCCAACCCCCCCCCCCATACACATGTATATACATACGTCCACACACGCAAATATACATACCTACACAGCTTTCCATAGGTTTACCCCAGACGCTTCACATGCCTTGATTCAATCCACTGACAGCACGTCAACCCCGGTATACCACATCGCTCCAATTCACTCTATTCCTTGCCCTCCTTTCACCCTCCTGCATGTTCAGGCCCCGATCACACAAAATCTTCTTCACTCCATCTTTCCACCTCCAATTTGGTCTCCCTCTTCTCCTCGTTCCCTCCACCTCCGACACATATATCCTCTTGGTCAATCTTTCCTCACTCATTCTCTCCATGTGCCCAAACCACTTCAAAACACCCTCTTCTGCTCTCTCAACCACGCTCTTTTTATTTCCACACATCTCTCTTACCCTTACCACCTCACACCACACATTGTCCTCAAACATCTCATTTCCAGCACATCCATCCTCCTGCGCATCACTCTATCCATAGCCCACGCCTCGCAACCATACAACATTGTTGGAACCACTATTCCTTCAAATATACCCATTTTTGCTTTCCGAGATAATGTTCTCGACTTCCACACATTCTTCAAGGCTCCCAGAATTTTCGCCCCCTCCCCCACCCTATGATCCACTTCCGCTTCCATGGTTCCATCCGCTGACAGATCCACTCCCAGATATCTAAAACACTTCACTTCCTCCAGTTTTTCTCCATTCAAACTCACCTCCCAATTGACTTGATCCTCAACCCTACTGTACCTAATAACCTTGCTCTTATTCACATTTACTCTTAACTTTCTTCTTTCACACACTTTACCAAACTCAGTCACCAGCTTCTGCAGTTTCTCACATGAATCAGCCACCAGCGCTGTATCATCAGCGAACAACAACTGACTCACTTCCCAAGCTCTCTCATCCCCAACAGACTTCATACTTGCCCCTCTTTCCAAAACTCTTGCATTCACCTCCCTAACAACCCCATCCATAAACAAATTAAACAACCATGGAGACATCACACACCCCAGCCGCAAACCTACATTCACTGAGAACCAATCACTTTCCTCTCTTCCTACACGTACACATGCCTTACATCCTCGATAAAAACTTTTCACTGCTTCTAACAACTTGCCTCCCACACCATATATTCTTAATACCTTCCACAGAGCATCTCTATCAACTCTATCATATGCCTTCTCCAGATCCATAAATGCTACATACAAATCCATATATATATATATATATATATATATATATATATATATATATATATATATATATATATATATATATATATATATATGAGTAGACTCGCTGGAAAGATAAAAAAACAGAAGCTCCAAGCTTTCAACACTGTGTTTCAAGGCATTTTCCAGAATACAGCACTCAACATAAGCAAGACAATACAGGGATGGGTCACTCCACCGTTGTGGTCCACCTCTCCATTTTTCTCAGATCAGCTGTTCCATGTTTCTCAGATCAGCTGTTCCATGTTTCTCAGATCAGCTGTTCCTTGTTTCCTCAGCTGTGGTGACGTCTGGTTCTGTATATATTGTCTGGTTCAGGCTGACTCTGTTGTATCCTCGAAAATGGCTTTGAAATGCAGTCGAAAGCCTGGAGCTTCTGTGTTCCTTTTTCCAGCGTGTTTACTCACACGTTGTGTAAACTCTTAGAAGCGGAGTCAGTGGCACCATGCGTTATATATATATATATATATATATATATATATATATATATATATATATATATATATATATATATATTAGGACTTCGCCTGCTTAAAGCTATGGTGCGCGTGAAGAGTCACCTTTTGCGAGGATGTATCATGACGTAACAACACAAGTCTCGGCACTAGAACTTCTCCCTCCAAAAGAGTCCATTTTCTCCCTGCTGCTGAGCGTAGCGCTACTTGGAAGCTGTAGGGGCCCCTGGAAAAGGTCTGAGGACCCATTTGTGTTTCTTAATTTCTAAAAGTTGGAACAGAAGAAGGAGCCAAGCGAGGAATGCTCATCCCCTTCGAAGGCGTAGGCTAGGGTGTCCTTGAATGTGTGCGGATGTAAACACGGCACAGGAGATGGGAGAGACAAGGTAGTATGTTGAAGGAGAGGAACCGGAATGCTTTGGATTTGGGAGAAACAAGCTCATGTTGAAAGGGAGATGTGGGAGTGTGTGAGAGGAGTGTATAGAGGTGGACCCCAGGACAGATGTGGATGAAAATGAAACTGTGGATGATGAAAGGTGGATGATTGTGATCGTTGGTGCACATGTGACGTGAAGAGAGACGAGTGATTTAGGTGCACAGCGAGTGGGTCAGCAAATTTGATGGAAGGGACTGAGTGATATTGATGGGTGATTTGATTACAAGAATGGATGACGCGGCAGTTAAGGGTATAACTGGGGAGTATGGAGGTACCCATTTTGAACGATGGTAGTGAACAGTATGAAGAGCTCTGTGCTGAAGAAGGACTGGTGATTGGGTAGACCTGGTTAAAAAAGAAAAAGAAGGAAGAGGACACATAACTTTACATGGTTGAGTGAGGGGTAACGGTAAGCAGGGCATTGTTGGATTACGTCCGAAATGATAGGCGTGTCGAAGAGAGGCTTTTGAATGATAACGGCACGAGAGTGTTCTCTCCTCCAGGGGGGCGCCGTGGGTGATGTTGTCTCCACGCCATGTTAAAGGGTACAGTGATGGCAGCTTTATTTACACCTTAATAGTTAAGCCTCCACCCGCTCCGGGTTCTCGAACCTTGATGTCACGTACCGAGAACAACTGAAGATGCTGCACTTACAACCACTGCCACAACTGCATTAAAATGGATGGCTTGGTTGTAGGCCAATATACAACCACAGTGGACTCTCAGATCTTCATAGTCGTATAGAGTGTCGCATAACCAGTCATGATATAGGTGTCTGCTTGTCAAGCTCATCCATCATCCAACATACCAGTCTTCATACGCTCTCCCGTCCACACACACACACACACACACACACACACACACACCGACACAGCCTGTGTTATGGAAATGAGAATAAAATCAAATGAATTCGAGTGGTCTGCAGACGACAAATTTAGCCAATCAACACGCACCAAATCACCCACTTATACGAAACTTTATGGCACTGATGCGATGAAAAATGAGAGTCGAATTTAAGGAAATGAAGCCATTTACTGAAAATCAAATTTACTTTTTTTTTATATCACGAACTGATGATTTATTATCCCTGGCAAGAGATGAATATCTCATGCGCGCGCGCGCGTGTGTGTGTGTGTGTGTGTGTGTGCATTTAAGAGCCTGTATGTGGATGAGAGTATCTGTCTAGTTCTGTGATAACTTTGATTTCTGTAAGTATATTACATAGAGAGAGTTGTACGCAAATGTTGCCCCGTCTCTTAACCTTGTATATATGTACCATGTCTTTACTCATATGTTTACACACACACACACACTCGAATGTCAGATATTCATCGACCAATCCTGAGGAAAGGATGAACAGCTGGGTCGACTATTGGCTGACTGCCACACCCAGGATTCGAACCAATGTGGGTCCGACCCCGAGCTGGCCCGTGCTGATTCATGGACAGTAACGCTAACCATTACACCACCAGCAGATGCACTGGTCTAGGGCGACACCAGCAGATGCACTGGTCTAGGGCGACACCAGCAGATGCGCTGGTCTAGGGCGACACCAGCAGATGCGCTGGTCTAGGGCGACACCAGCAGATGCGCTGGTCTAGGGCGACACCAGCAGATGCGCTGGTCTAGGGCGACACCAGCAGATGCGCTGGTCTAGGGCGACACCAGCAGATGCGCTGGTCTAGGGCGACACCAGCAGATGCGCTGGTCTAGGGCGACACCAGCAGATGCGCTGGTTTAGGGCGACACCAGCAGATGCACTGGTCTAGGACACCACCTGCAGATACGCTGGTCTAGGGCGACACCAGCAGATGCACTGGTCTAGGACACCACCTGCAGATGCGCTGGTCTAGGGCGACACTTGCAGATGCACTGGTCTAGGACACCACCTGCAGATGCGCTGGTCTAGGGCGACACCTGCAGATGCGCTGGTCTAGAGCGCCACCTGCAGATGTGCTATCGAGTCTGTTCGTGATAGCGGAAGAGATCAATGAGTCAGAAATTAGTGCAGTAAGAGAAGAAAAAAATTACAGGTAACTAAGGAGGCAGTGATAATGTCAGTCGTGAATTTGAAGTAAAGCCTTCATCAGGTCTGTTCTTACACGTATTTGCGATATTCCTTTCAATGATTATTAATCCTAGTCAGCAGTAAATACTGATAAAGGAAAAGAATATCATTTTAGATTAAGCCATGGCTTCCTTGTCTTAAACCAAGTCACCGTTTTCTATGATTAATGGACCAATTGTCTGGGTCATGACTCTTGCTTCCGACATTACTATAAAACATTATAGGTTTTTTACTGCGCTGTTTTCAAATGTTTATATTTCACACTGACGCTTACTCTTGACGTATGAGTTTTACAGTTTCTGCGCAAAATTGCTTAATTTTTTTTTCTAAGAAATTGTGTATTGTTTGAGTTTCTTATGTGTGTCTTTCTTACAAAACAAACAGTTCTCTTTGTCGTCGTTCCACCACTTAGGCTTCGTTTTGGAAAGTGAGTGTCTGCTACACATTGGCACATAGGATCCATCTACTGCTTTGAATGTTTTGCTGAAGCTTATGTAGACTACGTCCAGCATACCTTTTCCATTGACGATTTCATCCCACATTTGCCAGCCAAGAGGTGCGAAGACCATTTAAATCTATGTTTAGATCGTATTTTGTTTCTTCCACAGCTTTTGCGTAGACCAGTACTACAAGAGGCACTGAAAGTTGACAGTGATTCATGGGAGATCATTTCCACAAATCCCTTCTCGAACTTCAGCATTTATAGTCTATTGCCCACATCAAGGTGTGCTGTGCTACGCCATCCACAAGTTGGTCATGTTTGCGATCGAGAAGTCTTCTGTTCCTAATGAAATTCTTAGGCTAAAGCTCTGAGCTGTTGTCCAACACGTCCGTACGCACTTGATGGTGTATGATCTTGATAATGCCAGTATGGTATCATCATTTTTTGTTGTCATGATCGTTATTATTATTATTATTATTATTATTATCATTATAATTATTATTATCATTGTTATTATTATCGTTATGATTATCATCGTCACCATCACCATTATCATTATTATTATTATTATTATTATTATTATTAGTGAAAGAAGGAGAGAAAGAGAGTGATGCAGGGGAGGGATAACCAGATGGAACACTGCGGAAAGTGAGGAAGATGAGGAGAGGAGATTAAGACGCGAGGAGAGGGTCGTGGGAGCCGTGATGAGGCTGTCTAGGTGAAGAGTTATGGTGGACGCGAGACCCCCAGGACTGAACCCTCCCTGCGTCTGACGCTGTGAGAGACTCCCCTACAAACACCGTCACCACTTGGCCTTCAGGATCACTTCTGTAGACACACACTAAGCCAAGAGTAAACTCACCGTATTCCCTCATCCTGCTGGGCGCTTTGAAAACACTGGTGTTGATCCCAACACCGTGATCGCAGCGGATGATTATCCCTTATAGAGACCCATCGACCTCACTCCCATTTGTCTCCTGAGCTGAGGGCTCCTGTCTCTCAGAAATAAGCCCAAGAGCGGGAACCAGGTAAGGAGAGCGATGCCGCAATAGCCGATCCCAGATCATGCCGGCTATATAAGACTGATATCCACTTACCTGAATGGTCTCCAGATATATATATATATATATATATATATATATATATTCCTCCCTGAATACAGGACGATATATTATGGTCAGATCACGAGTTAGGGAGGACACAAGATTACGAGCGAGTACCGGGGAAGTTGGAAGGTGCTGCACACACACCAGGAGTTGGGTAAGGTCTGTCTGCGTCCAAAGGTGTGGGGGGGAGGGTCGCGTCTTACCACACGAAGAGAACGTCCACTGTCTTCCGCAGTACGTGGGATGTGGCGAGGACTTCCAGGTTGTCCCTCCCGCCGGCGCTGAAGAAGACATACTTGCCGCCGTAGTGCCACGGTGGCCCTCTGTCCTCCTCCAGGTACTCCCTGACGCTACCGGACGTTCCCTCCTCCACTATCACGAAGAAAGCGTCGCACACGCCTCCCGACCACGAGATATTTGGAGGGTTCTCGAGGCTCAGTTCCCCTGGGCTCACCTGGGAATACATAACCCACAGGGGTGTGAGCAACGGCACCTGGGGGTCACCTCGGGGGACAAGTGAGGTCAAATCCTCTCGAGATGACCTAACAACACAGGAGCAAGGCCAGCATGGTTCGCCTGAGGGAAGAATGATATGATTAAGGTTACTTGACCTTATGTGACCTTGAGGGATATTGGGAGAAGGATCACCCTGAAAAGCTCACAGGTTCAGGCCAGCAAGGTCACCCCGGGTTGAGGAAGATCACAGGCCTTAACGAAGCCAAGGTCACCTGAACTGCTCGGAAGAGGACGAGTTCAGGGTCCGAGAAAATCCGGGAAAAGATTTTGAAAACTGATAATCTTCCCCAGGTCAGCCGGGCTACTACTGCAGGGAAGTAGAAAGTGGATCAAAGTTATCTGGGCTGACCCCAGGGTGTGGGGTGGGGATAGTGAGGTCAGGCTTTCTGGGCTTATCTAGGAAGGGGAAAATCAGGTCAGGGGTCATATGATTGACCTAGGAAAGGATAGTAAATCCAGGTCATCTTAGCTGACCTCGGGAAGGATAGTGGGGTCAGGTCATCTGGACTGACCTATGATGGATAGATAAGGTCAGAGTCATCTTGGTTGACCTACGGATGGATCCAGGTCATTTGGGCTGACCTGTAGAACGGGTAATGAAACATCATCTTGAGCAGCTGCATACGTTCTTTTAAGAAGTGGATGATTGTCTTACTGATCTTTAATACACAAAGAAAATGTCTATGTTCAAAATTAACTGAAGCAAATACTAAACATCTGACCGAGTACCTGGTACAGCACACCCATGTTGACAGCCAAGCTGGTGAGGGTCATCGCCGCCTCCCACCCTCCGCCGATCACCGTGAGGGAGCACCCAGACAGCTCCTCCTCCAGCAGCCTCCTCGCCACATCCACCATAACGCGACTACCAAACCAGAGAGCAGAAACACCTTACGTAAAGAGCCTTTCGTCCGAGTGATATTTGCTGGTGTTCCTCAGCAACCATTTATGATATACTGGTTTCTCTAGCAAGGTTATATATAGGGCTGAGCAGGTTTTTGATGAAGTCACGAGTTGACTGAGACATGATTTGAGTGATGATTACTGCGCCCGTAGCCTTGTGCCAATATATTTATCCCCACACATACACATGAAAGACACCCACCCATCTATCTTACATATACACACACACACACACACACATATATATATATATATATATATATATATATATATATATATATATATATATATATATATATATATATATATATACGCAGCAGCCAGCTTCCTAGCCAAGACGCTACTTACGGCCAAGATTCAGGTCTGCAGCTCTGCAAGATGTTCACATTGTAAGAAGTGGTGAATAGAAGCGCTCTTGAATGAAACATCTCAAAATATAACTATTCACTGCCGAGACTGAACACTAAATTAACTGTGAGGGTAAGACGACCAGAGATTTGAAATCGAATGCGAGGAGCGTTGCCATGGTCAGGAAACTACTAGTATTTTAAGTAATAGTTCATGTAATATATTTTCAACTAGAAGATATCTGGAGTAAGTGGCATACTGCGAATTAAAAAGTTGATAAATTCAGTTCTGCAGGGAACTGTAGCGTTAAAGTAAAAAGTGTTAATTACCAACTGGCAACTCTACCAGCTGATGTAACCAGGAGCTTCAGAAAATGTATTTAAGAGGACATATTCTTTTGTAAACGAATATGATCAAGTAAATGTTATTTATGGAAACATCTCTTAGATATACCATCTCAGTGTGGCAACTAAACAGTAAAATAAATCTGATCCTGTGAAGACGACAGAATTCAAATCGAATCTGGAGTGTTGCCAAAGTTCAATAGACTATTTCTTTTTTTTACGGGGAGGAGGAGGTAATAAGATCCACCTGTTATTAGTATAAGACTTGAGGAACAGCTTAAGAGGTTTAGCACTGTATGCACCAAGCAGACAGGAGGAGACCATGAATAAGGCAGGAAAATTCAGACCAGCAAATCAGTCGGGTTATTCAACACGTTCAGCCAAACTTGGCAAGAGTTTTGTTGTTTACTTGTCTTGAATTTGTGAGGGAATGTGGCCTTTCTTCGTCCGTCCCTTGCGTTGCCTTACTAACGTGGGAAAAGGCGGACAGGTACGATAGAAAAAAATAAGAAAAGATTTCCGAGTCAGAAATAGATTTAGACGTGGGAGTCATAAATGGACCGTCATTAGTGACCAGTTCCAGAGGAAGAAGATTATGGGAAGAAATGAAAGATGGAGCAACGGAGACCAACCTGTTGGAGAAAATTAGTTGAAAATATTGAGAGGCAGGAACAGAGGTTATCACAGATGGAGGGAACGATAGAGAAGTTAAGCAGTCGAATCACAGCAGTGGGTTTATAGGCTTGAGCACAGAATCAATTACGTTGATGGTATATTCAGAAACTTAACACCAGAGGAAGGAAGGTAGAAAGACTGAAGAACAAAAAAAAAAGTTCTGTAGGGTCAGTTTCAGGTGCCCTTGAGGCTTTGTTGAACAGGAGGAAATGCCCTTGAAAAAGAGGACGAAAAGTATCAGGAATGGTGAGCAGAGAGGTGGAGCAGGAACTGTTTTTAAGGCTGGTGAATAGACTCAGACCTTGAAACTGAAGGAGTGGTACAGAAACCTGGTATGGTCTCCTATTTGAACTTGTTTGCAGATGACAAAATGGTCGTGAGGGAAGTGAAAAGCGTTGAAGATTATATCAACCTGCAAGAGGACGTAGACAGACTCCAGAGTTGGTCTGATACATGATTGATGGAGTTCAGCCTGAGTAAACGTTAAAGCACTGAGGATGGCACACGGTGAAAGAAGGCCTCGAGATGATTATGAAGCATATTTTAGACGTGGATGCGTCTATGTGCAGAAAGCGCAGGGAGGGCAGTTAGTAGTAAGCTTTCGGTGTCGTCTTCATGGTAGTTGCATCGTGGGCATGAAGGGTACTGGGTAAAGTTAAAAAGGTGCTTGTTGTGTTGTCGTAATGGGTAATGTCCAAAGCGTAAGCAGGAGAGTGTGACTCGTGTTTATCTGGGGAGTGTGGTTTTTGATGGGTGTATGTCCGGTGGGCTGGAGTTTAAGACTGAGTTTAGAGGTCGGTTGTTTAGTGTATGTCGGGTTATTTCAGTACGTATGTGTTTTGTTGGTTACATTTGTTGTGGGTCTTGGGATGTGTGAGTAGAGGCTACTAATGTTTGAAGCAGGGGTAAGCGTGTTATTTCTACTTGGGGGTTGGTGTATAGTTATGGAGTGGTTTGGATGGAAGGGGTCTAGCGCTGCTGCATAGAAGTGAGTGCCAAGCATACTGAAGTGGGACATTATTGGTTGATCATTGTTACCTTGTGAAGGTGTTGAGTGTTTGTAGTTGCTAGGCAGCCAGGGATTGTTCTAAGTGCACTATTTTGTGTGGTTAGCACCTTTCCTATATTTGCTTGGCAGAGGGTGGAAGAGGAGGCAGATGAGGCTTGGTTTAAAATGGAACGGTTATATTGTTTATAAAGAATGTTGAGGGATTCTTTTTCTTGACTTAATATGGTGCCAGTTATTGTTCTGAGGACATTTAGGTAGTTTGTGTTATTATTATTGTTGCGTGGCGTGAATGTCACTAGTAATGTCTGTGTTACGTCGTATGTGATGTTGAGAGAATGTAGTGTCGTCAAAAAACTTTTCTCCCCAAAGGAGTCTACATTTCCCTGTTAATGAAAGAAGCACAGCCATGGGTTGCAGGGGCCTGTATAAAGGGCCTGGGTATCGTCAGGACTCTTTCATAGAACTTTGTTCTGGAGAAATTATGGATGTGAAAAACTAGATTACTACCAGTAGCAGGGAAATGTAGACTCCTTTAGAGTGAGAAGCTCTTGGCGCGACTTTACTTCTATTGGTATAGCTTCGCCAAAGATGATTTTTCGCTAGCGGAAAGGCTCAGATGACTGAGCAGTAGAGGAAAAAAAAAAAAATCCTCACTTAGCTCCTAGCTCTATTCCTTCTTTTGGAAAAAAAATACAGGATGGGAGGATTTCCAGTCCCCCCCAATCCCGTCCCTTTTAGTCGCCTTCTACGACACGCAGGGAATACGTGGGAAGTATTCTTTCTCCCATATCCCTAGGGATATATATATATATATATATATATATATATATATATATATATATATATATATATATATACACCCACACAGAGGGGAGGGGGGCTATGCACGTCCATGATCAAGTGTGGTGTCGCAAAGACTCCCAGGTTTTCCAGTGCTACTCCAAGATAGCTCCAAACTGACACTGTACTGCACTACTCAATGCAGATTTCATCTCACTTAATCTTGATTTCACGGGACCATTCCAACCTTGAGTTATGTCGTCCCGTGAGATGCAAAAAAAAAAAGATTTCGGATTTATTTTTTTTTTCAGTATATTTTTTTTATGTTCTTACGGGCCAACTGACACCTGAAAGTATGATCAGTCAGTGGTGTGTGGCGCCAGGGGTACAGTGATCAGTCTCTCTGAGGAACAGTATGCAGACGAGTCAGGACCTCGTCCCATTAAATATGACTACCACTGATTCTCAAGCACCGATGTATCTATCTTAGCCAAATACTGATCGTGTGTATATATCTTGACGACCACCACCCCCCTCTCTCGTGGCGCTGTCGCACCCAACCCAGTATATCTGCCTACATAATCCTGCTCAGTAGCTTCATTACTCAGGCTGGCCTCGGCTCCCAAAAGTTCTCAGAGTTATTTGTGTGTTTGTCCCCTTCGTCTCCCGCAGTTTTGTTAATAGTGAACAGCACATGCAGAAATGTGCATTGGACACCTCCTGATTCAGATGGGGGTGAAAACTTCATTGTCTTCCCGACTCCTATATATACATTTGAGTTCTTGTTAACACGACTCAGGGTGAGTATTTTTTTTTTCCTTTAGCATATCAGGGAAATGAAAGAAATCCGAATTAGTCAGCCGTTCTTTTAGGTGATTTTTTACATGTCGACCGTCTCATGTCCGTGAGAGAAGAGACATCATTAGAGGTGTAGGGATGATCTGTACTCTGGTCCAGAAAAACCATAACATTAGACGAGTCTCAAGATATGATCAAAGTTTCCAAGAACAGGAGGATATTTTGTTAAACCTAAAGGAAATTAGGTGAACGAGAAATGCTGAGGGCAAAAAGAACGGCAATGCCAGTAAGTTGACAAACATGTCACAGTTGCCATGGAAATATATTGGCACTCAAAATCCAGCTGTTCATCTTTCCTCTGGTGGCACTGACCTGGTATATATGGGTGAACACCAATGTTCATGAATGCCGCAGAACACTTGGACGATGAATGACGTTGTTATCATCATTGTTCCATCCTGACATTGGACTTAAACATTCCTGCAGTTCTAGTGGTAACAGAGTTCCACGTAGCCTTCCCTGTGTACGTGGGCAAGACCCTTGTCAATTGATTAGTCAGTTCACACCTACAGACTATCAGTCCCACTTGTTAATTGAGACATATTAGGGCTAGAAACTGTTTCAAATGATAGAGAGAAGTAATGTTGGGCTTTGAATGAATGAGTCTTATTTCCACTGTAACCGAAATCACACACACACACACACACACACACACACACACACACACACACACACACACACAGGTTAAGGTTAGCCCGGGGCCTGGCGTTGCCATAAGGGCGTTACCTCACAAACTCTGGCGTGAGAGGAGTTCTGAGGCGTCCACACCAACTTGTGCCTCAACCATTAGTGGAGGGCTAACTTGAGGCGCCACCCAGGACTACTGATGAGAGAGAGAGGGGAAGGATGGTTTAAGAATGGAAATGTCATGATAATGAGAGACAAATTAAGAGAGTTTCTTGAAATTAAAAAGAAATTATATTTATATATATATATATATATATATATATATATATATATATTATTTATATGTATGTATTTGCTGATAGCCACGAGGAAAATGGACTACGATCAGTCCCAGGTGTACTTTCGTGTGACTAATGCATCGTCAGGGGTGATACAAGATTCCTGTATCACCCCTGATGATGTATGACATGAAAATGCACCTGGGCCTTACCGTGTTTCATTTTTCCTTGTGGTTATCAGCAAATACTGGATGAAGCGCACCGCTGTGACCAACTGCAATATTTATATACATATAAGATGAGGTGCCTGAAGATTGACAGAAAGTTTGTGTGTTGTCACAGTATAAGTGCAGGGAGGACAAAAGTAAATGTTTGAATTACAGTGACATACGTTTGTTGATTGTACCTGGTAAGTTGTATGGGAGAGCGGTGTTGTCTTATAGAGCATTAGACTGGGGAGGAACAATATGGCCTCAGAAGTGGTCGAGGATGAGTGGATCAGGTGTTTGCTTCAATGATTTTTAGTGAGAAATACCTGAAGAAAGAGAAGGATTTGTGTGTGGCATGGATGGCTCTTGAGAAAGCGTTTGATAGGGTTGATATAAATGCTCTACGGAAGGATGAAAGCTAACAGAAGCATTGAAGAGTTTCTTTGAATAGTGTGTCATGTGTGCGAGAAGGAAAAGAGGAGAGTGATTGATTCCAAGTGAAGGCACAAAGGTGTATGATGTCATTATGACTGCTTAATCTGTTTATGGATGGGTTGGTGAGGGAGTTAAATGCAGGGGTGTTGGAGAGAGGGGCGGATTTGCAATCTGTTAGGGTCGGGGAAGCCTGTGAAGTGCGTCAGTTATTATTTGCTGATAGCTCTGTTGGCAAACTCGAGTGAGGAAGTGCAAAAGTTGGTGTGTAAGTCTGAAAGAATATGTAAAAGGGAAAAGTTGTGAGTTAATGTAGATTAAAGTAACGTTCAGAGTTTAACATGGAACAGAGACAGGTTCGTTGGAGCATGAATTTGAATAGAGTGTTTCAGATAACTGCGAGTGGACATGGCAGCGGACGGAACGATGAATTTAGCCATTGCGTGAGTTAGGGAAATACAGTGTTGGGTGCAGTGAGGAGTGTGTGGAGAGAGAGAGAGCCCACTCTCAGCATAGTGGTCCCAGTGGTGTTGCTTGAAGGCGAAGCACATATCCTGGTTCAAAAAGTACGGAAGAAGGTGGATGTGTTGGAAATGAGATGCTTGAGGAGAGTAATGTGGAGTCAGGAGGATTGTGATCGAGTAAGAAATGATAGGAGAGAGGTGTGGTAGTAAGAAGAGTATGTATAAGAGAGTTGAAGAGGATGAGCTGAAATAGTTTGGACTTATGGAGAGGATGAGTGAGGAGAGGCTGACTAAGAGAGTGTATATTGACGAGCTCTCATTGTACTGAACCAGGACACACGAAGGAGCCGTACAAGTATATATATATATATATATATATATATATATATATATATATATATATATATATATATATATATATATATAGCATGAACACGATAACAGCACCTAACGCTCGCGAACAATGGAAAATAATCCCAACCTCACCATACCACTCCTGAAGCACGTGTTACCCAAGCCAACAACATCACTCATCTCAAAGAACACTTAAACACTTCATGAAATTTAGCCTAACTCTGACCATACCTCTGAACACGATAGTCACGAAAACACCCACACAAAATCAACCCTGAAACAAATGTCCAGCCGCTCACAACTCGGTGGAAACCAGGAACTCCCCTGCAACTCTCCCTGACAACAAATGAGACTTCCACACACACACAGCACCTTGACCCAGTAGCAGTGTTGTCACTTAAAGATATATCTTCAACCACTGTAAACCACACACACACACACACACACACACACACACACACAAAAAAAAAAAAAATATCCAGACTTCTGGAAACTTGCATCCATAATACCCATCCTGGTGCCCTTCAACCTCCCCCCCCCACACACCGCTTCCTCTTACTGCCCTACATATCTGCAATCATCAGTGTCCCAACTCGTCCAGGAATTGATCAACAATAGTCAACCCAAAATAACCCCCACTCACCCCACACTTTCGACCCAGGCACTCCACCACCACAGTGTACACAAACCTCTCAAAGGATATCCTTGATTTCTTCTTCTTCTTCTTCTTCTTCTTCTTCTTCTTCTTCTTCTTCCCCCCCCCCCCCCCCACACACCCCACCCCCACCCCCAGGCCTCCTCCCTTCCTGCACAGCACTAATAGAAAACAGACGTCAAGAAAGCATTTGACACCGTCCTTCCGCTAGTCCCCCACACAAAGACCTGGACGCCATGCTTCACCCCGCTCGACGGCTGGCCGTCATTCACGAGGCCTTGACTTACGAACTCCATAACAGTGGAGTTCCTCAAGGAGCAGTTCTGGTTTTCCATCCCTC
The DNA here is from genome assembly GCF_036320965.1 of Panulirus ornatus. Taxonomy (NCBI): domain Eukaryota; kingdom Metazoa; phylum Arthropoda; class Malacostraca; order Decapoda; family Palinuridae; genus Panulirus; species Panulirus ornatus. The sequence goes on along the minus strand of NC_092224.1, from coordinate 78,946,042 downwards.
TGTAATCTCTCCCTACAAGTCCTGCCGTCACCCACTGCTGACGACAGAGTGAAAAGCCTCTCACGTGCAGATGACTTGACATTTACATCACACCAACATAAACACCACGACAGATATGCAACGCTGCTACTGAAAGTAGCGCAGCCTTGGGATGCAGGAGCCTCTGGAAAGAGATCCTGGGTGTGTGTGTGTGTGCGTGTGTGTGTATATATATATATATATATATATATATATATATATATATATATATATATATATATATATATATATATATATATATATCACCTAACTCCAAGAATCCGCATATCGACCAACCACGAAGGTTTCTATCTAAGCCGTGGCAGTAAGTCCCGTAGAGCCATCACCAGCTGCCCTACACTCATCACCAGCTGTCCTACACTCATCACCAGCTGCCCTACACTCATCAAAAGCTGTCCTACACTCATCACCAGCTGCCGTACACTCATCACCAGCTGCCGTACACTTATCACCAGCTACCATGCACTCATCACCAGCTGCCATGCACTCATCACCAGTCGTCGTACACCCAGCACCAGCTGTCGTGCCATCAGCTTCTACAATGTTATCGGATGCTGACCTGAGGGGCTGGTGCTGCGTCGAGGGAACCACCTGGCGTGCGTCCACCACCACCACCTGTCCGGCCCGCCACCATGCCACAGCCAGCACGACCGCCACCGCTGTCTGCCACGACCATCCCATATCTGTTGGGTACCAGCTGCTGAGAGAGAGAGAGAGAGAGAGAGAGAGAGAGAGAGAGAGAGAGAGAGAGAGAGAGAGAGAGAGAGCTTTTCCACGTTATCTCCGACGCCTCGTAGAAAGACCCCTGAGGATCAAGGCGGCGAAGGTGAGAGAGGAATTATTGACGTGGGGTCGATGCAAAAGTTTATAATGAAGACGTTGATTAGTCACTTGGCTGGTTATTTAGGCCTTAGGCCTAGCTGCCAGGGCCATTATGGCCGTCCGCCTCAAGTTGCGACACGTCCACCCAACGGAATGATCTTGAACACCTTCTGTAGGTGTTCAAGATCATTGTAAGACCACATACACACTCTGTATATGGCCCATCGTGGTTGATTTTTCTGGAAAAAAAAATAGTTTGAGAATAGAATGTTAATAATTGTGCTGTAAGCGAGGGTTGGATAAGAAAAAGTTTTGAAAAATTATGGTTAATTGGTCAAAGTTCTAAAATGCCTTTAAAAGGATGAAATTAATTTCATACAGATTTCTTGAAATGAATAATTGTAAGAGTGCTTGGAAAGATATAGAATCCAAGAACATATCATCTTGTTTTCGAGGATTTTGACAGAAGGGAAGTTATGATAAGCTACTTGTGGGCAAAATGATTGTTCTGTGTACAGTTATATCCTTTGGAAAAATAGGCAAGAGTCAGTTAATGGTCTGGAAAGAGAGAGCCAATGATCTCTTCTTTATATTGGCTCAAACTTTCCTAACGCCAGCTATTGTGGAACAAATGATGATTGACCCTGACGAGTGGGGGGATGTGACTTGGATAACTGTAGTAATGCAAGAGATAATATTAACACGTCCCACCGTCTCTTGTCAAGTTAAAGTCACTTTTATTTTCTTTAGTTTTACCTGACAACCGAGTCGTGATGCCAATCAGGCCTCCTGTTGTCTGTCTTCCTCGTGTAAACTCATGAAACGAACGTTTTGTTAGTCTGTTGGTATCATACCCTCTCCAGCCAACACATGTGTCACCAGGACCCCAAGTATGACTGCTCCTCTCTCTCTCTCTCTCTCTCTCTCTCTCTCTCTCTCTCTCTCTCTCTCTCTCTCTCTCTCTCTCTCTCTCTCTCTTTTCCCGGTTGACGTGATGCATATTCTTTCTCTTTTTTTTTTTTTTTTTGAACTGGGTGGTCATGAGGGAGGGGGGAAAGGAAGGGATTGGTCGGAAGGGGGAAGTTAAAGTGGTGGACAGAAAATGTAGTTGTGGTGTATACTGATGATGTCTGATGTTGGTTTACTGAATGTGTGAGTGGTTCACTGCAAAAAGGTGGGGTTTATTATACCTTAACTGTACAACAACCGTGACACAAAGTGTACTTACTTGTTGGCACTGTACAAAGAGGGAGTTTTACACTCGTGGGGTCCCACCTGTTGATCATTATGTACTGATATACGACTTCTTAAATCTACGTCTGTTGCCTGTACTAACCATGTCCTCAAGTCATCCCCTCCCGTTCATCCACCATTCTTATACTATAAAAGTATCCCTCTGCTTTTTTTTTTTTTTTAAAACAAGTCTTACTTAATTTCATATTATGTCCTGTGTTATTATATCTCTCGAAGAGCTGTTCACTATGTGTGTGTGTGTGTGTGTGTGTGTGTGTGTGTGTGTGCGTGTGTGTGCGTGTGTGTGTGTGTGTGTTTGTGTGTTGTGTACAGCTGCTCTGTGTCTGTATCGATGGATGAGTGAAGCTTCTCTCAGGTCTGTGAGGCTCCGTGGAAAGCCAGGATGTTCCACGTTTGCCCGCCCGCCTGTCGAAGTTCTAAAGATGCCTCTCATTTCTATCTTGGTCGTCTGAACGATTTCTGCCGTCATCTCTCAAATGCGTCTCCCAAACGTTTACCAGCTGGCGGTACTTGAAGTAGTTGATCTTGGACTTCAGTGGTTTTAAGAGAGGGATATATGTTTCTTTTCCTTTTTTTTTTTTTTTTTTTTTATTAGTGGCGGATCGCACAGTGTCTCGTTTTCGTCCCCTTGCAGTACTACCGTCCGTGACTTGGAGGCCTGTCGAGTGGTCACTTGGGGAGGAGAAGGAGGGGGAGATGGAGGCCAGGAGAGTGGTTACTTGGGGAGAAGAAGGAGGGGGAGATGGAGGCCAGGAGAGTGGTTACTTGGGGAGGAGAAGGAGGGGAAGATGGAGGCCAGAAGACTTCCCCCGGAAGGTTCAAAGTGGCCAGGGTAACAGTGATGCCAAAACCAGGAATGCCAGAAGCCGACCCAAAGAACTACCGTCCCATATCCCACCGAGAAGTCCCAGTGAAAGGGACTGAAAGAAATATGAACCTCAGGATGAAAGGGGCACCTTGAAAACAACATCCTCTGTAATCCTAACCCATACGGCTTCTGGAGGGGCAAAAACACCACCACCACAGCACTAGCTTTGGCGGCAGGAAAGAATCGGTCTCTCCAGAGGACGAGGAATAATGTGTGCAGTTATACAACGTGACGGAGGTTGGACAGACGGCCTACAATATACATTACTACATTTAGGTATACTTGAGATCACAGAAAGACTACCGAGTCCCTTAGTAAATCAACGAACCACAGAAGTCGACTCTACAGCGTCACTCCAATTCCCTCTTGTTAAGTGGGGTTCCCCAGGGCAGCGTTCTGTCACATCGCTATTCATACCTTATACTCTTGGCATTGCCCCGCCAGTTGATGCCCTAAGCATGGACATGATCTGTGTCGACGAATGCCACTCAACTAGTAGTCTGGAACGACTCACACTCAGAGCATACTCGTTTAGTACGGTCGGAGGCAGCTAGACTAAACGAATTCGAAAAGGCCCGCAACATAAAAAACAAACATAAACAAACTTACGATAGTGGCGCTTGGAAGAATGAGAGCCAACGATACAACCTCAGAAGGTAACATGATAGCGTACCAGAGGAGCTGCAGAATCCTGGGTCACACATCAACATTAAGGGGTTTGACGACAGATCATATCAACAAGAGATTCGCCCAAGGAAAGGCGACCCTGACAAGGAGTGTACAGGTTCTGGCACCTTGCAGACAACCAAAAATTACACCATGTCAAGACCATGATAATACCTGTCCTGACCTGCATGTACCAACGTCCCTGCCTCCACATCACGCTCGCTGAAGTTACAGAGGAGACAAAATACCGCTCTACGATTCGTCACAAGTGAAAGATAACCTCACATAGAAAACACCGTAGAACAGCAGGAACGACTGAAGATTAAACCAGTCGGTTCACACTTAAGAGAAGCAGTCCAGAGAGTGTGGCAGAGACTTGAAGACAACGATGATACAAAGTAGAGACAGAAGCCGAGATGTGGAGCACAGTACAAACATGGAGGAACACCCTTGGTTCCCTGGAAGCCTCAGAGCGCTCAGGGAGGGAGGGAGGCTCCGGTCATCATCCATCCATGTACACAATGTTCACCTCAGCTGGGTGAACGAATCTCCCTCACAACACCGTAAGATATGACATGACTACATACACATCCCTCAGTCTGCTGAGGATATATGACATGACTACATACACATCCCTCAGTCTGCTGAGGATATACAAATAAGGCACCGGAAATACCGTACCACAAGCTCCCCACTATATCAAAAGACTTGCACCACACACACACATACACGCATCAATCTTCTCTTCCATCCTAGATGGTTCCTTCCCCTCTCCCACCTCTTCTTCCTCTCCTGTAACCACCCTGACAAACGCAGGGACCAGGGCTCCTCAGAAACACACTACAGTTATGAATATCTTACACAGAGCTACTTGTTTTGGCAGCTGCGAGTCTTTCCCTCCCTCAAGTGGAAGACCCAAGAGCGATATTTTTCAGCCGTGTCTGATGTGACTGTCCATATCTCAGCAATATCTGTCTCATCTGTACGCATGTAGTTCTATACCTGTCGAAAGCAGGTGACAAGTCACTCCAATTTAGGACTCATAAACTTGATGTTTTTGTTTGACATATATTACTAAAGATTATTGTCGTTATGATAACGGTAATTACGATAATGTTTATGTGAGTTAGTGATATGATTGTTGACAGACTTAAGTAATGTGCTCAGGTGTGAAGGACTGTGTTGGACTCTAACATGGAGGAGGGTGGCGTCCCGGCAAGGTGACGAGGGTAGGCGTGACGGACCTGCAGGTGGTGTGACGGCGGTGACTCGTCACCGTGACGAATGCTGACGTGGTGGACCTATGGATGGACGGTGACGCCTGTGACAACGTCACGATGACGAGGGTTGACGTGTTGGTGGTGACGATGGTGACACGTCACTGTGACGAGTGCTGACGTGGTGGACTCATGATTAGTGACGGTCGTAACGCGTCACGGTGACGTGGACTAGGGTGGTGTGAGGGGTAGCGCCGCCTCGGCTGGCTAGTATTTGCATGTGGAGCGGCTGGAGTGTGGGGAAAGTCTGGGATGGAGTCACAGGTTCTCCCAGAATAACTCCTCCAGTAGTGCCTCCTCCAGCAGTGCATCCTCCAGCAGTGCCTCCTCCACCAGTGCCTCCTCCACCAGCGCCTCCTCTACCAACGTCTCCTCCAGCGGTGCCTCCTCCACCAGCGCCTCCTCTACCAGCGTCTCCTCCAGCGGTGCCTCCTCCACCAGCGCCTACTCCAGCAGCACCTCCTCTAGCAGTTCCTCCACTTCGGAAGAATTATAAGTGTTGTCGTCTCTCGCCGCGTCAGAGACTTTGGGGAAAACAGGTGATGCATAATGAAGGGCGTGATGGATGTGGCGTGGGTGAGGGACGTTGATCAGGCGGGGTAGACTGTGTCTTCCTCAGGTTCTAGGATCGTTTTGCCGGCTGTGGTAAAAGTTTACTTTCCAGTAATGCAACGCATGAAGCCTGATGTATAAAGTAAGCCTCCGTTGTTGAGAGATCGTATGATTTTCTTGTATATATCCTAAGGCTCCAGGCACCAGTAGAAGTCCTCACCGAGGCCAGACCTCGAATAGAAAGAAAGAGGAAGTGACAGAAGATATTTGAGGTCGAGGTTTGAGGACGTGTAGAACTTACCTTTTAGATTGGCTGGGGGAGAAATAAAAGTGTGGGGGGGGAAAAAAAAGTAGAGCTGGGGTGCGTGTGGCCTTTGGTCGCAAGCGACTAAGTATGTAAGTGACTTTTTTGATGAGAGAGAAAGTAAGGTCAACTGTAGTAACACAGAGGATGTAGAATGTTTCCGGGCATCGTCACGAGGCTCAAGTCCAGCACTAATGGTGGTTGAAATGATTACAGACGTAATTTATGTATTCGAGTCTTCATTTGACTGCTGTAGTGAAGTTTGGTTTTCCTTTTTTCGGGAAAAAAATTACCATTTCATATGTATTTGAATCATAGCCGTGTGGTATAGGGTCCTGTATATTTTTTTCCACGTTCTAGCTTCAAAGTTTTACCGTGGGTTTTTTTTTTCTTTTTTTTTCATAGTGACTGACATATACCGAGCCAGACATGTCCCAGTCATGGCCAGGTCGGGTGAAAGAAAATTAGGACGAGGAAAAAGAATGAAGAAATGAATCAAGAGCTTCTTACGTGTTTGTAGACCTGACTGTAGGAAGATGATGTGGTGGGGAGAGAGAGAAAGAGATAAAGAGAGAGTTCCACAGCTTCGCCGTTTGAGTGAAGGAGGTACGTTAACGGTCAATCCTCGTGTGGCTGGTCTCCACACGGAAATTATGGGAAGCAGCAACAACATATGAGTCACGGGTTGGTAGGAACTCGTACAGACAGTTCAGGACTCTAGTGGCCAAAATAACACCTGGTGTAATAGGGAAACGGCAGCTGCAACACGGTGGACAGAGAGGGATGATTGCCGAAGGTGATGCCAGGAGAATTAATGAGACGGAGGCTTTGGATTCCACTCTGGTTGATAAAGATGATTAAGAACCACCTTCCTATAAAAGACCAGTTCCCCAGCCCTGGTGAAAGACCAGTTCTCCACCCCTGGTGAAAGACCAGTTCTCCACCCCTGGTGAAAGACCAGTTCTCCACCCCCGGTAAAAGACCAGTTCTCCACCCCCGGTGAAAGGCCAGTTCTCCACCCCCGGTAAAAGACCAGTTCTCCACCCCCGGTGAAAGGCCAGTTCTCCACCCCCGGTAAAGACCAGTTCTCCACCCCTGGTAAAGACCAGTTCTCCACCCCTGGTAAAGACCAGTTCTCCACCCCCGGTAAAGACCAGTTCTCCATCCCCGGTAAAGACCAGTTCTCCACCCCCGGTAAAGACCAGTTCTCCACTATGGGGCGAGTAAGACCGCTGTAGATATGAAACAGCTGCTCGCAGGAGACATGAAACAGGGCGACCCTAGCTTCCGGGAAGCAAGGTTTGTAATAGTAAATGTGTGGTGTGTCAAGGATGGGGTGGAGGATGGCTGACAGGTTGATGTTTTTATAAGGACGAATTGTGGTGTTCCAGAATTGAACAGAGGGAAAAACATTGACATTTAGAATGAGATATAGAAAGGGATTGCGCTTTGGTACTGTTGGATTTGAATAAGATTCTGTTTCCCCATTCCAAGACGTTGCCTCGGTTCGAAGAGATTATATGGGAGAGAGAGGACGAATATCATAAGAGAGGAAGCGAGGAACAGTAAGTCACAATACATGAAGTGGAATCATCAGCATAAGAGGGAGTAGTGTCACCCAGATGAATGAGCCCCTGTTCTCCAACATGAAAGCTGTTCTTCAGGCAGAAGCCGAGATTAAACCATAAAGCGACTTTCATCTTTGCACTTTCTAATTAGACGGCAGAGGCATTCCCTCCCCCTCTGGCCTCACCGTCTGTGTTCCTCATTGCGATTATTCTTTCTGTTGTTTTCGCGCCTCTGAGCTCAGAAAGTAATCGCAAGTGTCCAGTTACACTGTGCAGTGAGGCCGGGGACTGTGTGACGCCCTGAGCAAGGACGTAAATCATGCAGTTTTTTTCAGGTCAGTGGATATGCTCTGCACCTCACGTGATGTAAGGTGGAGTTTCTGATCTCAGATGGAAAGTCTTAAGTACGATAGAATAAGACTCTCAACTTCAGGGCTGCCTCTGTAGATGAATAACTGAAGCTTTGATTTAAAGATTATTTATAAACTTGAAAAGAAAGTTATCAAAATAGTATGTTACACAACCAAGTGTGGTAAAAGAAAAAGAAAACTCTCTCTGTGAATCCTCTCCTCTCTCTCAATTTCTGTTTACAGATTTTGTTATATAAGTTTAATATTTATAAATCAAAGGCTAGACCCCTAGATTATGTCTTTTGATGGTAAAGGTGGGGATTTTATAATCATATGGGTCATATACGAGCACCTGTGATAGGGCGAGTGTCAGAGGCAGTGAGAAAAGATCTTGGAATTAACTCGTAAAACGATTTACAGCAGCTGTACAGCGTCTGTGTCGCAGGGGGCTGGGGAGATAAAGCGCTGTGGGATCCCTGTCGCTAAAGGTGGCCTCGCGATACTGTCCCATTCTCTCTCGATTGTGCAATCAGAGTCTAGACGTCTGGAGGTCGACTTCGTCAAGCTTTGTGGGAACCATTCCATGAAATCAACACTATTGACACAGGTCGTGTTGGAGAGTACCTCCCAGTGGTGTTGTATGCATTCCGTCGTATGTGCACTCGGGGAGTGAGTGGGACATCCGCGCCTCACCAAGCGGAACTCCGGTGGTGATCGGGTGGAGGATTGTCCCACTGTTTGTGTTGGGAATTAGATGTTCAAGTCGGAAACCAACGAGCATTGTTCTACGTAAATTGTGATGTTCCGTCTTCATATTTCTCGCCCTCTCTTTTTACTTTTGTCTTCTAACCTCTCTCTCTCTCTCTCTCTCTCTCTCTCTCTCTCTCTCTCTCTCTCTCTCTCTCTCTCTCTCTCTCTCCATTTGTCTGTGTGTTTCATCACGTCTCCTTTCACCTCAGCATTCTTAGGAGCTCAGGTTCAGTACATCGCTCGCAGGTGACACTTTGGAGTCGTCGCAGACCTGACGACAACACGATGATGGACAAAATAAAGGGTCTCCATCCAGCAGGTGAGAGTGGGAGGTGAGGAGGTGCTATAAGAGCTTGTTTACTGTGCCGGGCCACGATGATGTGGTACCAAGTGGCAACGACTGTGATTGCTGACATAACACAGCCGACGCGCAGTTACGCCTCTTTGTATATGTGTGACGAGAGGCGGTGTATGGTGATCAAACACCACTCTCGCTTGTGTTGGAGATTCCAGACCTTCTTGTTAAACGTAATAGCCAAAGGTGTTGCTCTTCTTTAACTACGGCGGATGAAATGCCGCCACGCAGCATTAAACATCTGAAAAGACTTGGGAGAGATTGTTCTAATGGGGAGTTGGAAGAACCCAGACTGAGGTAAGGTGAAAATATAATTAGAGTGGTTGACATACCTCACTCCGTGATTTACTCTTGTACTCAACCTTGATAAAGACGATGGACTTAAGTATACGAGTCATTTAAGTTTGAAATAGAATGTCGTATAATGTCTTCCTTCTCGAAAGGTGATCGTGGAAGTTCGGGATGTAATGGAGAGGTAAATTTAACTCCATGGCATTAGCTCATATAGAAATAACCTTCTGTAACCCACCATAACATGATTTGCCTACCTTCCTACTCGAAGAAGAATGAACAATTACAGCAGTCGCTGTCACACTGGATAACCCAGGAACCGCTTCATCCCAAGGAGAACGCCAGGTGGTGAAGATGATCACTGTAAGATCTTCGTCGTTTTTGGTGAGGTAAGGAGACTCTCGCTGGGAGAGTCGCATCACCATGCCATAGAGACGACCTTCTTCCCCTCCCTCCTCTGTGCCCCGCATCGTACGAACATTTACTCCTCGAGAGAAAGATGGGACTGAGGGTGGTCAACCTTTGGCCTTCCCAGCCATCCTGAATTTGCAATTTAAGAGCATATCCATCACGTCTGACGGGCTAGTGATAGCCAGGCTGACCTCAGACTAATACAGATCCATGCCCTACTGATAACCCCTGGCAGCTCTCGAAGTTGAATGACTAACAAACACCACCGGACGAACTTCCTTGGTGACTAACTTACCTGAAAACCAGACTCATACTCACCATTACGCAACCATCACTGTGATCCATCAAGAGCCAAGTGCAACCTGACCTAGAACAGCCATTGTTAGATGAGTGTGATGGTTGTATGGATGACTGATACTCTCTTACATTGAGAATTAGAAATATATTAGATACTTCCCTTCACTATGAGTATGTTAGATACTTCCCTTCACTATAAGTATGTTAGATACTTCACTATAAGTTAGATATTTCCCTTCTATAAGTATGTTAGATACTTCCCTTCACTGTAAGTTAGATATTTCTCTTCACTATAAGTATGTTAAATACTTCCCTTCACCATAAATATGTTAGATACTTCCCTTCACCATAAGTATGTTAGATACTTTACTTTAAGTATGTTAGATACTTCCCTTCCCTGTAAGCATGTTAGATACTTCCCTTTACCATTGGTATGTTAGATACTTCACTATAAGCATGTTAGATACTTCCCTTCACTGTAAGCGTGTTAGATACTTCCCTTCACTGTAAGCGTGTTAGATACTTCCCTCCAGCAGAGAGTGTGTGTGTTTGTTTCCACTGGCTAAAGAGGTCATGTCAGAGCAGAGAAATCGTGCCATTCTCTGGTGATTTAAGAACGCAGCGTTGGGTCAGTTAGGCAACGAGCTCACGTTGTGTTCATAATGAACACATTCCTCACATAACGAACTTCATTACCACGTCTGTAATATAACGTTATGGTCAACTTCGTTGTTGTTCTTCCATACTAAGTGCGTAATGGTTGGCGCAAGTTGTTATGCTGTTACATATTAACAACGTGTTATTTGATAATGATTTCTTGTGTTTACAGGTATTATTTAACATTTCTACATTCCTTTGTATTGGTGACTTCATCGGTCATTTTAAACTGTATATTAGAATGTTGATTAATGCGTAAATTACATAGTTATGTCATCAAACAGTCACTTTGTAATTATGGTTTATGTTGCATGCGAGTATCAGAACTAATTTTCTTTCTTAATGACGGTTCACTTTGATTTCTTTGCATTTTTCATAGCCAAGAAGGCTCTGGTATGCATACCCAAGCCATGGCCAATTATGATGAAGGATAAGATGATAGGAACGAGAAGAAACAGTGCAAGAAGATTCGTTGTATGAGGCAACAAGGTGTCTACAACGGTCAGTCTTCGTGTGGCTGGTCTCCACACAGAATATATAGGAAGCAGCCTCCAGATACATACTGCGTGTACGAGTCACAGGGACTAACACATGCACAGACATCTTATGAGAGCAGTGGCCGCAATTATACCCGTAGGGCAGAGAGAGCGGGAGGCAACACCCCGTCGGACGGAAAGAGGTGGACGAAGAGCCGCCAGGATAAAGCAGGCAATATGTGACGCTGAGGGGAATGAGGGCTCCTGGGGCAGCAGCTCGTACGACGAATAATGCATACGGCACCAAGAATAACTTTAGGGATATAGATTTTGCGTTGTTCACTACGTGTGGTGTCCTGGTTAGATAGAGTGGAGGATGGGGTTATGCCGAGCACGTTTATGTAACTACAGAGTCGATTTCTAGAACTGGTTCTCGTGGCCTGACCGAGCGTCTACCGGAGATTCAGACCGGGTGACCTGTGTCTTTGTATGTTAACGTACGTATTTTACTCTTAAGTTTTTATAGGGTGAACATTGGATGGTTGTTTGGATTTTAGGCCTACCAACTGCCAGGGTCATTACAGCCGTCAAACACCTTCCCTAGGTCTAAAGGATATTTTTAAGACCACATATACTCTGGCTAGGCATGTGGCATCCCTCAACTTATCTTTTTTTTTTATCAGAATCCTCCAGTCTCATGAGCTAGAAGGGATCTGACACGAAAGCCTAGGTGTTCGGTAATGTTGGTTGTATTGCGCTACATATACATGACTTTCATCTGTATAGTTCTTTATGAGTGTCAGTCACGTGCAGGGTGCGCCTGGTGCTCCGTGTGTGTGTGTGTTTGTACGTAGTGGGGATACGCCTAACTCTCGTGCGTCCTCAGTCTCCAAGCTTCAAACTTTGACCCTTTCCATGCCATGCGCATTTTCTTCATCTTTGCTCACGTTATTCCAACGTGTCATACACCTCGGTTTGCTACAGACATGTTCCCTGACGTTTCCCTCCGTACATTTTACATGCCAGAATTCTTCTAGTGTTATAGAGACAGGCACTTCTGACTACAAACACCTGCTCTCTGCTCTGTGGATATTGTGAATTCGCTCATCGTTCAGGGGTTTAGCTATTTCAGTTGGTCTCCCTACACCACTTTCTTTATCTGTGGATTTGTGGACATTTTCTGTCGACGAGAAGTTAGTTGTTCAGCTGATCACGAAACGTTCACATTTGTGGCGGGAGGTGGGGAAAGAAAATACTACAAAAATTAGATGCAGTGCCACACAGGGGTCAATACGAGGGAATTTCTCTCTTGTATCATTATTGGAAAACGTTAAGTTATAGGTAACGACTGCCCAAGAAAGATATGGAATATCTGAAGCTAACCAACTTAACCTTAGATAACCAATTCGAATATATATATATATATATATATATATATATATATATATATATATATTTCTTTCTTTTCTTTTAAACTATTCGCCATTTCCCGCGTTAGCGAGGTAGCGTTAAGAACAGAGGACTGGGCCTTTTTTGGAATATCCTCACCTGGCCCCCTCTGTTCCTTCTTTTGGAAAATTAAAAAAAAAAAAACAAGAGGGGAGGATTTCCAGCCCCCGCTCCCTCCCCTTTTAGTCGCCTTCTACGACACGCAGGGAATACGTGGGAAGTATTCTTAATCCCCTATTATCCCTGGGGACAGGGGAGAAAGAATACTTCCCACGTATTCCCTGCGTGTCGTAGAAGGCGACTAAAAGGGGAGGGAGCGGGTGGCTGGAAATCCTCCCCTCTTGTTTTTTTTTTTTTAATTTTCCAAAAGAAGGAACAGAGAAGGGGGCCAGGTGAGGATATTCCCTCTAAGGCCCAGTCCTCTGTTCATAGCTGCGGGAAATGGCGAATAGTACGAAAGATATATATATATATATATATATATATATATATATATATATATATATATATATATATATATATATATATATATGGCTGTTGGAGGTTTGTATGTTCTATGAAGGTGCGCGTTTCCATGCACTATGTTCGTATTCATATACCTCCGCGTTGTACAGTTAGGTTCGGTAAAATGCTATCTGCTGGCTTATGTGCGCCTGTTGGGAAATGACCGGTGTAGACCCCGCTGCTCACCAACGTGAGACGAAGGGTATTCGAGTACTTATTATTCGAATAGTTATTTCCTATTACCCAGGCCCATAGCCTATCGGTTAGCATTCCCGCCTCTTGCACAGGGGTCCCGGGTTCGATCCTGGCTGTTGGTGGTTTGTATTTTATATATATATATATATATATATATATATATATATATATATATATATATGATCTAAACATACATTCTTTCCATTTCACTAGCAGGTCCTATCTCATGCCCAGAGACAGTGCATCCTGATGTGCGAGTCTCCAGTCTGTGTGAGAGCGTCTGTGTCGTTATCACTGCTGGAGGTGAACCCAGCCTTGCGTATTGAAACGTTCCTTATCAGTACCAGGCGACGACAGATCTACCTTGGCCTCACCCGGTGTTATGAGTCTGTGTTCACGGAGCAGAGATAGTGCGGGGCTGAGTAGCGATACTGCTCGCTACAATAGCACAGCTGGAGGGCATATCTCGACAGGGTGCGATAGCGCCGGAGTCAGTACGTATGTATCTTGTCTCTGCGGCTTTTGAAAGCACAGGTCCCCAGCACAGGTCGAGGCTCCGGTGGGGGTCGTGCATTCCATGACAGTCTCTTAATTCTGGAAACAGCGTCTGTTTCACAGAGGTGGGGAATCTAGCGTATATTTCTCGAACAGTGAGAAAGAGAAATGCACCTGGAACCTTGAGTTGAAACCATGGTGGCTTGGTTGTGTTTCTTGAACCACTTCGTCGACACAATACGGACAGATCTCAAGTTTTGTAGATTTCGCTACTTCAAAGAATAGACCTTTTGAATTATGTAAGCGTTACCTCAACGCAGAGAATTGCCGTGAAGTTTGCATGTGCTGAATGCTGGAGCGAACTACTACAGCCTTTGGACTTTCTGTTTGCTCTTTTGGAATTCCCAGTTTGTGGTTTGTGGCCTACGAGAAAATTCGACCTGTCCCACACATGAAATGTGGGACGTTGTTAGAAATAGAGTTTTTGTTATTATTGTGAACCAAATGTGTTATTTTGAAAATTTGCTTTTTTTTTTTTTTTTATACATCGGCTGAAAATATTGACCAAGTTTGTGAAGGGTTCATCGAAGGAAAATTCCTTATTGCTAGGGGGGAAATTACTGGACTATTCTCTCTCTCTCTCTCTCTCTCTCTCTCTCTCTCTCTCTCTCTCTCTCTCTCTCTCTCTCTCTCTTCTGTGACGTTGTATCTCACAACCTTCCTCTCATCATCTTAACTGCTCACCACCTGCCATTTCCATGATAAAGTCTCATACAAGGATGAAGGTATCCCATGTGACACCGGTGGATCCACACACACACACACACACACACACACACTCGAAGGTCAAGAAGGTCAAGAATCCCTTCATTAGTGCCCGAGACTGGGCCGGACATCAGGGACTGGGGTAAGACCACTCAGCAGCAGCCAGCCAGCCCACCTGACCACACCATCGACGGCTGGGCTTCACTGCGGCCCGGGCCACGAGCGCTGAGAAAACTTAGGGTCTCAGCAGCTCAGGATCTCGGTCATCCTGAGATGTACAACTTTGAAAAGGGAATCCACAAGTTATAGAGATTATGGGTTGTATTTTCCTCTAGTTGTACCGTTTTTCGGAGGTGTGCGTTCTCTCAGGAGCTAAGGGTTGAATGTAGGGCACGATGAAGTGGGTTGGAATTGCGCCAGACCAAGATTCGATGGGGCATCAGTGCTTGGTTGCACGATATCGACACGCAGTCTCGACTTCTCGAGTTCGATAACCGGTTGTATTTATCCGCCTTAGTGATTATGCAACATACTTGAGAAGAATTTAATTATGTATGTACTGCCCCTTTGAACTGCGTTGTAAAGCGACCGACACTTCATTGCCACTATGAAGGTTGATCTGAAATTGCCTGCAGGTTGGCAACACCGATGCCATCTTGGTGGCGGAAGTCAAAACTTGCCAAGTTTTGAATTGATTCCGATATTTATCGTGATATCAGTCAGAAATATGATCCGTGAGAAGGATAAGTAAAACCTGCGTTAGATTTAACGAGTTGATACTAAACGTGAACTGCGCATGATGCAGCAGTGTGCAAGAAAATTGGACCAGATATGAAAAAGAATATAACGCGGTTGAGGTAGGAAGTGGCATCAGAAGAACTCTCCCCCGTTACGAGAAATAACTGTCATTTCCAACAGTTGGGAAGTAAAGCACGAGAGTAATATGATTCTTTTTTCACCCCATGAGCACAATGGTGGGATCCTGGCGTACCGCCGTGAGCAAGTGGGCAGAATTCACCCTTGCGTACCGTCGAGTACAAGGGGGTAAAGTTAACTATTACGTACCGTCGTGTATAAGGGGGGTAAGGTTCACCGTAGCGTACCGTCGTATACATGGGGTAAAGTTAACCTCTCAGTCGCCGAGGTCTGGTCTGGTCAAGAAAGGTGGCGGTGAACCTGATCTCACGAGCTTAGGAGAAAAAAATTGTTGTAGTCGATGCCTTTGTTATAGAACACCGGCTGAAGATCGAAAGAGGTCTATTGACAAAGATGGAAGGTATTTGTTTTTTTTTTTCATGATGGAAGATCTTTTCATCATAATGGATGACTTGCTCGCCATGATGGAAGATCTGCTATCATGAGAGATCTGATCATCATTATGGAAGATCTGCTCATCATGATGGAAGATCTGCTCATTTTGATGGAAGATCGGCTCATCATGATGGAAGGTCTGAACGTCATGATGGAAGATCTGCTATCATGATGATAGATCTCTTCTTAATTATGGAAGATCTGCTCATCATGATGGAAGATCTGATCGTCATGATGGAAGATCTGTTTATCATGATGATAGATCTGTTCATCTTTGGAAGATCTGCTCTTCATGATGGAAGATCTGCTCATCATGATGGAAGATCTGCTCATCATGATGGAAGATCTGCTCATCATGATGGAAGATCTGCTTATCATGATGGAAGATCTGCTTATCATGATGGAAGATCTGCTTATCATGATGGAAGATCCATTC
Organism: Panulirus ornatus; assembly: GCF_036320965.1. NCBI lineage: Eukaryota > Metazoa > Arthropoda > Malacostraca > Decapoda > Palinuridae > Panulirus > Panulirus ornatus. The sequence continues at coordinate 78,929,950 of NC_092224.1, read as the reverse complement.
ATCATGATGGAAGATCCGCCCTTCCTAATGGAAAATATTCTCATTAAGATAACTGCCTAAGATACTGATTATTTAGCTCAATAGGAACAAGAGTCTCTCACTGTAATTCCACGACATAAATATTCAGTTATGAAAATGGCGCCAGTTGTACAAATTGTATTTTGGAACTGGCGCGAGTACACATTCCCCTGGACCCTGGGCAGTACATGCTACTCCACATTGGAAATGAAACAGGCAGTTAATATACAATTGAGTATGTACATCATTAATGATAATTTTTAATTAACCCCCATTAGCTGGGCTTTTCCCTTAATTTTGGGAAACGATGAAGCTGAAATTATCCGCTGAAACAGAGGGTTGGAGCTGGGGGGTTGGTGCGAATTACCGTTTTCTGTTGACATTGCTTGCGTCGCATGTAGCCCTGGTAATTACCATGGTAATCCCTTGAGCACGACCGTACGACCCTTAGGGACTACTACCTCCAGGCACGGACCTGTGATCATTAGGTATGATGCCAGCTGGACAGTTAGGCCTGAATCTCTGTGAGTTACGACAAAGGTTGATGCCATTATAAACTAAGGGTCGTACCGCCGTGCTCAAGGGTTGTGCCATAGTGCTCAAGGTGTAAAAGTAGCAACTATCCAACTTATCATCTCTCTTTACGGAACATGGTAGTTTCCGTCGCTTCAAACGATAACTTTTCAGTTTATCGGAACTCCGTTGTAATGAATAAAATTACATTTGAAACAAGTGAAAACACGTTTACTCGACCGACATCCCAAATGCTATGGATATTTTAAAATCATAATTTTTTTGCTTTCTTTTACGGAAAGGTTGACTTGTATTAATAAAAGCCTAGATTTTTACCAGTCAGGGCGTTTAAAAACTAGACTCGAGTCCGCATGTCTTCGGTAGTTTATATTGATAGAGACATTTCTCTGCACCTCGCCTGTCGACAGGTTATTCTGGTGAACAGTTCAGAAGATGCTACAGACGACCAGGATAAGATCTTAGGTGACCACAATATGGTTAAGGAGGAAAGACTGACCTCACACCTCGGAGAGCCGTTGGTGAAGACGTTTGCTTGACGGAGAGCACGACAGTAATGCTGACAACGTAGTAAGGCAGCCACCGATGGAATCTCGCCATCTTGTTCTTTTTGATATCAAGATATCTTCTGATTGGTTCATCTCGCACTGAGAGGTTCGCATCTCGTTAACAGGATTCAATTACGGTCGTTTGTTCCGTGTGTGGATGCGTGAGGAACGCTTGTATGTGTTGTACGTACCGTCACAGAACACGTCTTCTGTGGCAACTTACTCGGCTCATTCCCGTCCATCACATCAGCCAATCATTGACAATTTGAAGTCGTCCCGCCGTGGACGAGCTGCCAGATGCCGCCGGTGGGTGACGAGTGATATTCACACACTCGAATAATAAGAGACTCATGACTTAATTTTCACACAGGTTTGTACCGACTCCTAAACATCAAATAAAAACACAGAGAGGAGGAGACACAGATGATGAAATACTTCAAAATTTAGATGTGAGACTATAATTTAAACGCATAACGGGAAAACCGCCATTGCAAACTGTATATTGTTTCGAAGTTTGAGAACACAGAGGCAAATCCAACGCCAGTGATATCTGCGACCTGTCGACCAGTGTGGCGGACTCCCTGACAGACTGGCGAATTTTCCCTGAGACGTTGTCTCGTTTGGCATAACTTATGGAGATTGCAACAAGGGTACAGGCCAGGCTCCGCTCTGCTACACTGATATTCATTTACTCTCTTATATCACCCAGTGTAACATACTCGTATATATTTGCTTTCAGTTGATTTGGCGGTTTCTTTTCTTATATATATATATATATATATATATATATATATATATATATATATATATATATATATATATATATATATATATATATATTTATTTATTTATTTTATTATACCTTGTCGCTGTCTCCCGCGTTTGTCTTGAACAATAGCATGTTCACCAAATGGCGTCCTAGCTTCGTCTCTTCGATGTATATCAACTGACTTATATTTCTCTCTTGTGTCTCCCCTGATGAAGTGGTTATTACACGAAAGTGCACTTGGGAACTTATCGCGTTTCATTTTCCCCGTGGACTCATAGGAATATATATATATATATATATATATATATATATATATATATATATATATATATATATATATATATATATATATATATATATCAGCAACATATTTTGTCATGAACCGTATCGTTATTGAGAGCAAATGCCACAATTACTTTCCTTCCTGTATTCCTAATGTTTGCAGGTATACTTATCATTGAGTCTGTAATTACAGTTATAATAGATTAGCTGATTGAATATATTAAAACAGATCACATGGATCTGGTAGTTTATATCAGTATACGTAATAAAAATTACATACGGTAACAATTGAAAGACATAAGAGATTTTTTTATAGAAAAAATTTGATGATATAAAACCTCGAATTTATATTAGAACAAGATTGTAATGAAGACAATTACTCAACAATATATCGTTTTGTGGAGGCTGAATTATTAACTGTGTCTGTTTATTAATTAATTTTGAACATAGATTCCAGTGTAGAGAGTCCAACTTTATTATTACACCTTTTAATAATTGTAGAAATCATCTCTAGTGAGCGAAAGGTCATTGGTTCTGCGTTTAATTTTATATCTGAAAAACTCGAGGGGCTTTTAGGAGAGTGTTAGTGCGTGATGGAGTTTTGAGCTTCCAGTGTATTCAACACCACAGTTTGAACACCTGTTATCATATACGGTCATGGTGTGAGAGCAGAGGGGCACTTGTATGTACAGAACGAGTCAGTTGAGGAACTGTTGGTAATATATATATATATATATATATATATATATATATATATATATATATATATATATATATACAGCATGTCCCATACAAATGTACTCACTTTTTGACACCCTGTAACTCACTGAATTTTTAGGGGTCATTTGTATCTGAAAAAAAAGATCAGTGAGTTATAGGGTGTCAAAAAGTGAGTACATTTTTAGGACACCTTGTGTGTGTGTGTGTGTGTGTGTGTGACACAAGAGAGAAATATAACAGTCACTTGATATACATCGATGAGACGAAGCTAGGACGCCATTTGTGTCTCCCCTGATGATGTGATTATTACACGAAAGTGCACTTGGGAACTTATCGTGTTTCATTTACCCCGTGGACTCATAGGAATATATATATATATATATATATATATATATATATATATATATATATATATATATATATATATATATAAACACATATGATACTATAGAAATGATTGGAATAAATTTTTGAGGGGGATGGAGTCGACAGGTGAGTGACAGGCAGGTGAGGGCGCCTCTGGAATATGACAGGTGTTCAGGGGTTGGGGTTAGGGGGGGAGGGAGACGTGGACCTGTTTGCGTCACCGTATCTGAGGCCTGTCAGTACTCAGTGTGCCCCGGTAAACAGCCATTGACATTAATGCTACAGGGGCAGACGGGACACGGGCTGGGGGGGAAAAAAAGGAGGTTACGTTACATCAGTTTTACGTACGGTAGAGTTTGGTAGAACGGATGAGATAAAATCAGAGTGATGGCAGGTGGGGACGTTGTACGCAGTGTGTGTGTGTGTGTGTGTGTGTGTGTGTGTTAAGGGGAGCGAGTTTTACACTCGCGTTGCTTCGTCTCTTAACTTTGTACTTATGTACTGTGACTTTACTTTTGTTGTGTGTCAAAACACACACACACACACACACACACACACACACACACACACACACACACACACTAGCCTATGCCAGATACCCATTTTATCTACTAATCCCTGAGGGAGTATGAACAGCTGGGTGGACTGTTGACTGTTGATCCGAGGCAGCCCGTTCGTGCCTTGCGTGTGTGTGTGTGTGTGTGTGGGTGTGTGTGTGTGTAAGGACAGAGCGCGAGAGAAGCAAGAATGAAGGATGTGATACAAAGTTGTGTGGTTAGAGAGAGAGAGAAAAGTTGATAGAAAAAAAGTTTCTGTAAAAAGATAATGAAATGTGGTTGGCTAAGAACTTAGAATGCAACGCCTTTAAAGAACAGACGTCGGAAATAACGTGAGACTGAGGCAATCCAACATTACGACGAGATCCTCGCTGCTGGAAGGAAGCGATGATGGTGGGTGAACGTGGGGGACCTGTGTGTGTGTGTGTGTGTGTGTGTGTGTGTGTGTGTGTGTGTCGGCTGGAGCAGGTCGAGTCTTCCGGGTCAGTGGACGGACGAGGGTTAGGTTCCCGCCGTGTGAAGATCCTCAAGGCAGCACAGTATTGAAAGGTGACAATCATGAGGATATCGAGCGACCTCTTGGTGTCAGCGAGGCTCTGGCAGACGTAGTATGGTTCATCACGTGCAGTGGATTACTCACTGCCTCCATTGTGTAGATAGGCTGTGGTCGTGGAATGGATTACTGGCTTTCTCGTGGATAGGCTGTGGTCACAGGTGGAGGTGCGTGGTGAGGGGGAGGGGGGAAAACAATTACAGAAGAAATACAAACACAGAGAGATGCAGATACAGAAGAATACAAATACAAAGCTTTGAATTGAAACAGCAACAGATCACTTGCTCCCTGCGAGGTGTTTGTGGCAATAGAGGAGACATGAATATCGTGGAATGTGCCAGGCTTGATCTGAAGACCGACGACAGTGGGGAGAAAATGTGTTTGGATGTATTTCGATTTTCTTTTGTTTTTTTGTTTCTGGAAGACTGATGAATGCGCTTCAGAGGTTTTTGTTTTTGTTTTGTTTAACCCAATTTGAGTGATGACGCTCATTTGAGTGAGATGGCTTGAATATGGGTGTACTTGCTGATAGTTTGATGTCACCACGACACATTTCTGGAGAGAGAGAGAGAGAGAGAGAGAGAGAGAGAGAGAGAGAGAGAGAGAGAGAGAGAGAGAGTAAAAGAGTTGGTGATGGCTGACACAACAGAATGGAAGCTTCTGCAGGTTTTTGCATGCTGGTAATGTTGATACCTGAGCCAAGACGGAGGACGTGTTGGCCGATGTTTTGATTGTGGATGCTCGGGGAGGTTTACATGAGAATGACAGACAACAGGAGACTTGATTGGCCCACGACTGTATTGTCTGGACCCCGTCGTAGGTCAATCAGATGGTCAAGATTACATTTAGATTAGTGGAATGTTTTGTACTTAAAAAGAGTAGGTTATTTTAGCCTATGATTATCAGTGGGCAGGAAATCAAAATGTTTTTGAGAGCATTGATCAGTTAAGTATTCGTCCGGGGAAATGGAAACTTGCTAAGGCATTATTAGTCCAGAGAAGGCTTGAGAGATGATGTACGAGCTTTAATGAGATGGAAGATATGAAACTTGAGAGTGTTCAAGAACGGTGGATGAGCAAATCAGTGCTCTAACCCTGCTGTATGGATGTGAAATTATTATAATTGTTAGGAACAGGTAGATTTAAAGTCAGTCGGTATAGTAGAGAGAATTACCCTGCGTAGTATAGAAAGAATTAGGGGAATAAGGACTAGATAATAAGATATACATAAGAGAGACGGGAAAAATCGTCTTTTGAAAATCGTACAGATAAAGAATGTGATGATCCTTTACCAGTCTGGAGTGTCATGAAATGTGATAAGCTGCTTACTACGGGTGAGGGAGCGCTGGGAAGTGTCAGCGCGGCCAGGAAACAGACTGCTGGATTCGGTTGCCGAGGTGTTGAACGCCAGGAATACATACATCAGCTCTTGCCAGGGAAGTGGTCCAGCTGTGCAAGGATTGTGCCTGTGTTGGGGGATGGGGTGTCATGGAGACACTGGTTTCACCTGGTCTTTGACCTTTACCCGTAAGGTGAAAACAATTTGAAGCGATAAAGCTAGTGTGGAAAATGATTTGATTTGCGTTTTGCCACGCTGTTCGAAACCTTAGGGGAAAGGGTATGAAAAGTCAGTAATGTCACGCTGATAATTTGCAGATTAGTCTGTGAATTATCTCGATGCCTTGTGCCGTTTACCACACTCGTCTGTGAGTTTCTGACATTTTAAACTATCACAACGGCTTATAGAGGACCCAGTGGTCAGTTGCTGTTTAAATTCCTTTGTATTCTTCTGTATTCTCTCTAAGCCTCATTCGCTTATTTCTACTGTGAATAGAGCGGAATAATAGTAATGATATTGTTAATAACAATGTGATAATGGCATAGTTTCAAGAGGATTAGAAATATGCCTTTTGGAACTGATGAAGTAAGTGATAGTTATTAGGCGAGACATGAGAGGGCAGAGTGTTCCATGGCGACGGCCACACACGCACGAATCCTGTGTTGTATCATTATGGCCATCTCGCGCACTGCTTGCTTGCCAGGGGAAGATGGGTTCATTTTTGACACCAGATTGCAAGGTTTACGGTAAGCAGAGATCGCCTTAGACTCAGTTACTGTCGAGCAAGTACGTCCAGTTCGGATCTCCTCAGTTGTGAGAGCCGTTGTTCGTACGAATGACCTATACCATGATCAGGAAGAGAGGAAAGTCAGCCCTTTGCAGAGAATGGGGTTCCCAAGATGTGCTACACACATTATGATGTCCTCAGCTGTGCCAGTTGTTTCAAAGGATGGAGTCACAGCTTCATCAAAGACGGTATCGTATTCTTGAGGGATTTTAGAAAATTAGTCAAGGAGAAAATTGGTTTTAGAGGTATTGAACTTGACTAGATTATGTCCACCATTGTGGGAAATCCTATCCAAATCTGTGTGTACAGTATTTACACATGGTGTGTGTGTGTGTGTGTGTGTGTGTGTGTGTGTGTGTATGTGTGTGTGTGTGTGAGTGTATGTTACAGGGAGGCAGTTTTACTCTCGAGTTGCCCCGTCTCTTAACTTTGTATGTATATGTTCCAGGTCTTTATTTCCATGTATGTACGAACACACACACAGACAGATAGACACACACACACACACACACCAGCTTAAGCCAGGTACCCATCTTATCAACAAAGCCTAAGGGGTGGATGAACAGCTGGGTTGACTGTGGACCTATTGCCACAACTGAGATTCGAACCTATGCGTACTCGACCATGGGCGGGCGGCCCGTGAATGCGTCACGGTCGGGAACGCTGAAAACCGCCACACCACGACAGGATAGGCATGGTAACGTCATCAACCCAGCAAACACTCCTGCCATCGCTCGTATTTAGTGGCTCCTATTTTTGCCCAGTGTTGTCCTATTTACTCTGTGTGTGTGTGTGTGTATGACGTCACGCGAAACTCATCTGTGTTGTACCATCAACACCGAAACAATTATTTTTTTTTCTAATTGATGTAATAAACAGAATCTTTATTGGACAACGTCTTTTTTTTCTCTCTCTCTCATGTAAATGAGGCTGCAGAGTTTATTGTGCCATATTATACATATGGACAGGATTACGAAATAATTGCCATGTTTAAAATCCAGGTTCCTAATACATCTAATAACAGTTGTGTAGATCACATATGCATCCGGATTTCACGGGACTTAATCATAATGCTATTCATGTCGAAATGAGAAATACATTGTGACCCCCCCTAAAAAAGGGGGGGTTGGCACGGCTTAATTAAAACAGTACTGCAAGCTTCCTCAATTTTTGATAATTAATTTCAACATATTAAACTAACATGTATACATTTATAACAGACTCCGCATGACGTAGTTTGCTTTGTAGGTATATCAAAATGTTCTATTTCATGAGGGAGGACGCAGCCGTAATTTCTTCACCGAGAACAGTGCGTTATTTAGGTCTATATGGAAGTTAGGAGCAGTGGAGAGGACGTCCTCGGACGCTATGGGATGTCCTGGGACGGTATAGGATGCCCTGGGACGGTGTGGGATGTCCTTGGACGGTATGGGATGTCCTGGGACGGTATAGGATGTCCTGGGACGGTATGGGATGTCCTGGGACGGTGTGGGATGTCCTGGGACGGTATGGGTTGTCCTAGGACGGTATGGAATGTCCCAGGACGGTATGGGAGTACGGAGGGAGAAGACATCATAAGTCTCATTTGCAATATACTCCATGATATTCTCTGATGGTTTGAAGATTCTCCAAGCAGGAATACTTGTGCCTAAATGGCCACATGTATGGTGCAGAGGAAGTAGCGTCATGAACACGACGGTACGAGCATTGGGTACGACGGTACGAGGCTTGGGTACGACGGTACGAGGCTTGGGCACGACGTTACGAGGTTTGGGCACGGCGGTACGAGGCTTGGGTACGACTTTAAGAGGTTTGGGTACGGCGGTACGAGGCTTGAGCACGACGGTACGAGGCTGGAGCACGACTGTACGAGGCTTGAGCACGACGGTACGAGCCCTGAGCTCGACGGTACGAGGCCTGAGCTCGACGGTACGAGGCTTGGGCACAACGGTACAAGGTTTGGACACGACGGTACGAGGCTTGAGCACGACGATACGAGCCCTGAGCTCGACGGTACGAGGCCTGAGCTCGACGGTACGAGGCTTGGGCACAACGGTACGAGGTTTGGACACGACGGTACGAGCCTTGAGCACGACGGTACGAGGCTTGGGAACGACGGTACGAGGCTTGGGTACGACGGTACGAGGCTTGGGTACGACGGTACGAGCCTTGAGCACGACGGTACGAGGCTTGGGTAAGATGGAGTGATGCGTCACCTCACCCATAATAGTGAGGCGACATGTTCACGACCTGAGAGTTATAATTGTCGTGCTCACAGGCATGTGCGGTTGTGTTGTGAGGGTCGCACCGTCGTGCTCAAGGGTCGTACCGTCAAGCCAAAGGGCTTAGAAACGACGTGGCTTCTTGAAGACGTAGGACGACAACAGAGGCGGCAACAGTTGAACATACTGGGATATAAAACCAACATCAAAGCGATCGATGTCTCTACTGTGTTTGGGTGAGAGAGAGAGAGAGAGAGAGAGAGAGAGAGAGAGAGAGAGATCATACCGGTTGGAGGGACGAACACGTACAGGCGAAGGAGGATAGATCTAAAGAATGCATTGGTGAAATTTGGCAAGACGTTTTGTTCAGTGACCATTTTTTTTCCTATAATCTTTTTGGGATTAGATTAACGTAAACAATCATAGATTAGAACTCTTCTATGATTATAATGACTCGGCAAATCAGGCCTTTCCCGCCATTCCTGATACAAAGGATTTTTTGACAAGTTAAATTGGAAGATAAGACCAGTACTAGACCCCGCTCATGTTGATAGATAGATAGATAGATAGATATTGTCCATTAAGCTCATAGGGATTTCCGGAGGCCATTGATCTGGCCAGCTGGCTGGTGAACGTCAGTCTTGACCCCAGTTCGTCATTCGGCTCTGTGACGTCAGTCAACAAGAGAAGAGTCCCCATTGCGGGAAGACAAGGTTCCAGGTCACGTCCCACCGCCACCACCACCTCCTCCCGTCCTGTTACACTCGAAGGTCTCTATACCCCTGATAATTCCAACTCATTTCCACCTTTAATCATCACGTCCCCCCTCATCTCGTTCACCACGGGGATGTTAAGGATCCCTCAAGAACGACTTGAATGTCTAATTTCTCATTATATATTCATTTATGCCTTCCTCCTTCCCCTCTGGGCGAAGCAGCTGGTGTCTTTATTCCATCTGATCTCCCTTGTTGCTGTCGATCAAATCCTTTAATCACCCAGCCCAAGATCTGCCTGCTGGGGCCCGAAACCCTCACTCGCTCATAAACCTGTCTTTGTGTGTCTCAAATGTTGTGAGCTTTTTTGGGGTTTTTTTGAAGATTTAGAATTGAATGCTTGATGATCTCTGAAGTGCTTTTGTGAAGTTGTCTTCCTCGAGCATTTCAGAGTCGGCAGTGTATTGTGGTTCTCCACTTTGGACGGATACAGAGAGACTGAAATCATAAGTGACCTTTCGATTTACGAGATAATTTTGACCCATGTGTCACTGACTCAAATCTAAAGGATTCTCTTCACTGTTTACGTTAGAAAGCCTCGAGGAAACACTCAGAAAGGTGAGGGACGCACCTAGATGGCCGTCCAGTGTGGTAGAAGCGTTAGCCCAGGAAGAGACTTTAGAGAGAAATAGATTTGGCACATTGTGGGAGCCACTGTGGGGCGGTGATGCAGAGAGATTCAAGTTTGCAGAGTTGTGCAAGATAGCGTATTGCGTCAGCATGTCACGTAACAACAAGGATCAGACAGGGTGGAGTACGTCCGTGAGGGATCTGTTTGGTTATTATTCACGTAGTTTACCCCGGGAAATTGACTTCATTTTTGGAGCTCCGGTGATGGAATACGTGTCAAGTGTACCAGCAAAAAGTAGCAGAACCTTGTTGATAGAAAATGCAAGGATGAGATCACTCGCAAGCTGTACAACTTCAGGTCTAACACAGACTTGAATGTGTGAATGACAGAAAGAAGACCCATGTTTTACCCACCGTAGCTTTGGCATGAGACCCTGCTGGTGAAACTGCCTGGTGGACATGGAGAAAATAAAGGATCAAGAAGAAGTGGTTTAGTAGGAGTTGTAAGACAAAGGAAAACAGAGTCATAATCTACAGGAAAAGTACTGCCGGTGCGTGAATGCCTGTACTGTTGTGGTGTCAGGGGATCTGTGGAACTGCTAACTACGTAGATTAGGCAGTTGCGCAGATAGTTAGACTCATAAACGCATTACGATAAACTTAGATACATGTGTGTGTGTGTGTGTGTGTGTGTGTGTGTGTGTGATTTACTGCGTCGCTTTTTATTACAGCAATGTTCGTTGACAGGCGTATAAACATGTGAGGTAACAATTACAGCACATGGCCATTAACTGGTTTCATTATATTACTGGAAACAATATGCCGTCCACCTGTTAATATATCATCAGTATTGCTCCATGATTAATATGTTTTATTTTTAGCTTGTGTATAAATGGAAAGGGAGAGCATACAGCCCAAACGTGGCATGCCATGTGAGAATTTGTTTGGGAAATCAATAGATTAGGGATCGATGCCAAGAGAACAAATGTTTTGCTATTTGTGTGAAACGATAGAAAACGTGAGCTGAACTACTAAACGGTATCAGTGGCAAGCGTAGCTTGTAAACTGCTGCGAAAGACAATCATAAAACGTAAGGAGGACGACTTAGAACGATGAAACCTTCGAAGTTTTGGGGCAGCAGAGGTTCGTGGTCTTGCATCACCAGTCATCTCGACATTTTTTTTGTGATAGATTTAACTGCCAACCTAAATATAAGAATGCCATGTTGGATGGATTTTGTGCCTTTTGAGGCTCTCGTTAGCCATGCTATATTATTCCCTACAGGATGGATTGGATCATTAGGCTGGCATAAGGAAAATAATTCTAGTGGATCGAGAAATTACGTGAACAGAGAGGAACAAAGGATAAACTTCAGGGGTGACTTTTCGGACTGGGTGAAACTAGACACCGGTGCTTCACAAGGCTTCAATCTTGGGGCCGCTGCTGTTTCCCTGGCATATGTAAACGGCTTTTGGGAGAATGACTCGTATCATATCAAATGGGTTGGTTGATGGTGCTCAACTTACGTAAGACATATATAGTCTTCTGAATTGTGGTAATCTAAAGAGGACTTAGGAAAGATTCCTAGATTGGTCAAATATATATATATATATATATATATATATATATATATATATATATATATATATATATAACTGGCTAATAAGATTCAGGTCAACTAGACGCAAAGTAATGAAGATTGGATACCCTAATGTGAGGGCAGACTACGCAGACTATGGCTCTCTCTTTGTTGAGAAGCAGATTATATGACTCTTCTCCTGAAGGGGATGTGGAAGTTAACAGAACAACAGTTTTTTACCAGACGACCTCATTAGGAGAGTTGTAGATCCGGGTCAGCTAACGGCAGGATTAGATTAAGAGGGTTAAGGAGGCTCAAGGGAAGGGTATGGTTATTACCTTACCTGCTTAAGAATGGGTAGAAGACAGAGCGGAACACGGCTGCAGATCTCGTGTTCCCTCAGTCGATCTGACGATGTTTGCTGCGAAGTAGAGGACAGAACTAGAAACTCTGCGACGAAACCAAGGAGAATCGTGAATGATTGGAACTGGTTAGTTGTAGGAACGGTGAATGCGAAGATCATCAAAAAGTGTAGAAAAACTGTTTTTGATGGAAAAAAGAGGTGAGAATGTAGAAGTATAATATATTTTGATGCACACCTAGATCATCACACATACACACACACACACACACACACACACACACACACACACACACACACGCACACAGGTTCCCACGAATGTAAACCTCTTTCCATAAATGGATACTCAGCTTAGGCTGGTGTGTGTGTGTGTGTGTGTGTGTGTGTGTGTGTGTGTGTTCATATTCCACACAGAAGTAAAGACAAAGTAGATATATACAAAGTTAAGATACGGGGCAGAACACGAGTGTAAAACTCTCTCCCAGTGACACACCAATAGTAACAATGCACAACTGTTCAGCAAGTCGTTCATGTCTTACATGAGGCCACAGCTCGAACATGCTTCTTGATTTGGCCACTGCGTCTGCAGATGCATAAGGGGCCAATAGAGAAAGCCCAAAGGAGGACCAGAGTTACAAGGAAAAGTTAGAGACCGTAAATTTACCCAACATGGACGAGAGAAGAGTCAGGGGTGACCTGATTAACAATCTTTTATACGCTTTCAAACTATATATTAGAGTGTACATACACCCTCGTGCCTACAGTTATTCATACACACACACATTTACATACACGCGCTCCTTCTCTTATGCATCAACACACGTAGAGATACGCACCCGTGTGGATTTGGTGTCCCCGTTTGAGGAAGCATTATTATGTAAATGATTTGTGGAGGTGCGAAGGAATGCATGGAACATCGACGCCCGAGTCGGCTGGTGTGACTTCTCACGAGAAGAGGAAAGCCTTTGATCCTCCCATGATGTAGGAAAGGAAGGTGAAGGGAGAGGTGATAATTACATGTGGATTGCAAGTGGGTGGGGTGGTGGGGACGCAATGATGTCAGTATGATCGAGCTGTTTGAAGTTGGAGCTCAAAGCAAGCAGGGCATCGGGGAGGATGAGAGAGATAGATAGATAGATAGATAGATAGAGAGAGAGAGAGAGAGAGAGAGAGAGAGAGAGAGAGAGAGAGAGAGAGAAGGCATGTCCTCAGTAGCAGAGCTGTGGCGGACACGTGGCAGGCACAAGCTGAGCGAAGATGTGGTAAAGGTGGAGAGAAATAAAGGATTCAAAATGTTGTGTGACAAGAAATGAAAAGCGAGTGTAAAGTTCCCTCCCTTAACGAACATGTAATCAGAAGTCGGTGATCAAGCACACGTACGAACACACATGCATGACGTCAGCTAGAACGTGTGTGTGTGTGTGTGTGTGTCTGTCTGTCTGTCTGTCTGTCTGTCTGGCTGTTTCTTTGGGTGTGTGTCTGTGCATACATACATAGGAATAAAGACATGGGACATATTTACAAGGTTAAGAGACGCGGCAACGCGAGTGTAAAACTCTCTCGTCGTAACAGACAAATAGTCATTGCAAATAATATAATCACACTCTCGCAGTGACTGGAAGTGATGCATACCAGTGCAGTTAGACAAGAGGTATATGGTCAAGAGAAGGAATGCATGGGTCGAGTTAGGAGGGAAGATGCTCCTGACATTGTGGGAGCAGCGGGGGCAAAACGAAGGAGATAAGATCTCACCTGTTCTTTCTGAATGGAATACATGATAACTAGGTAGGGAAAGAGAAGACGAAGATGGTTATTTAGTCCTATGAATAATAGACAGCCGAGACGTCAGGAAATACTACTGGAAGATGATGGCGCATTAAGGCAGTCCATACTGGGAAGAGTAACTGTAGGGAAGATGTCCACGTGGTGTTGGTGATATGTAATCCTCCAAAGAATATTGATGAACCAGAACAAATATACAGAGGGTACCATAACTGAATGATCAGGTTGGTGCATGAGACAGTTCAGTTTACATTTTTGAAAGATCGTCCAGCACTGCCATTGAAAGATGTCAGTTATTAAGAGAGACTTGAGGAATTTGGATTCTCCTTGAACGAGAGAGTCCAGTAGATAAGTTCTTGGAGTGTTGTATACAGGAAAATTCGCTGTTCCAGCATGTCACGAACCACACGAGGAACAGAGGGACGGATGCACGATCATTACTAGATCTTATCTTCACACATGGTAGCATGGATAATATCACTTATGATGCGCCACTTGAAATAAGTGAGCATCTAATGCTTGGGTTTCATTCTGTGATACAGGAGAAAGTTGAAAGAGTAATAATGAAACCAGACTTAACGAGGAAGTACAATCGTGGAAGCTATACAAAACTTAACAGTTCTTATGGTAATATGAAGTGGAAAGTGGAATTAAGTAACCAGGAATCATGGCTTTGTGGTGGACGGGTCTAGGATATTCATAAGGAAAGAGTAGAAACATAGTGTCCTCAATCTCACATACAGACAGAAGGTTAGAAAAGGATTGGCTTGGTTAAATATGCTTAAAAGCCGAGTTGAACGACGTGTCGTTGAAAAGATATAGGAGGCACCCCAGTCAGCCATCGTTTGTAAGGTATATATTCAAGAAGTGAGTATAACAGGAGAAGAGAGGAGGAGGAACACAGAAACCTGGAAATGAATATTGTGGACAAGGCAGGAGATGATAAGAAACATTTCCATTAATGCATCAGGTGGAAGTTGTCGAGTTACAAAGCTGCTAATTAGGCTCCGGGATTCACAGGAGGACCTAAACAAGATAATGTAAGGATATACGAGGCACTGAAAGACAAGGTCATGAGCGTTTTCCAAGTGGAAGACACTGTAGCCCCAACACCAGTGAGATGGAGTGGGGAGCGGGCACTGGAAAGTACTGAAATATGTAGAAAAGACATAAACCAAGTGCTCGCTAGAGTCTTGGCCTAAAGAGAGCGCGTGGTCATAACGACGTTTCTCCACAGTTTGTGATGATTGGTTGAAATGTTGTTCAAGCTCTCGCTGGTGAACGGTAAACTTCCATGGGAGTGGAAGAGGGAAGAACGTTGCATCCTTCTGTAAGAGAAGAGAACCACATAAGGTGCTGAATTACAAACCGATCTCCTTGAGGAGTGAGATCTACGAGATACTGAAGAAAGATAATCAGAAAGCAAATGGATGACTTCCTTCAAGGAAGGAACTGCCAGAGTGAGAGACATCAACTTCAGAGGAAAAAATGGTCATGGGTAGCGAACCGCTTAGATTTCTATGAGAGTGAGCTCCATCTTAGACAAAAGAGAAAGCTGGGTTGATTGCCTGACTTTGGACGGCCAGAAAGCATTTGACACTGTCACACATCGACCGCTGATAAGGAGGCTAGATCTTCGGGCAGGAACAAAGAGGAGACTATTTCAGTGGATTGAAGATTATTAAGGTAATAATTTATTAAGATCATGAAACAAAGGACGCATTTTAGGGAAGCCTTTTTCATAATAGGTTGAAATCACTAGTGGCGTGCCGCAGGGTACTTTCTTGGGACCACTGTTTTTCTTGATCTATGTAAATGATTTACCAGAAGGCTTGAACTTCTACCTGATTATGTCTACGGATGATGCCATGGTCTCGAGGGAAGTGGGAGGAAGATTGCATCAGGCGTCTAAATTGATCTGATGCATGGTTAATGAAATCTACCCCATGTGTATGTAAAGTGAGGAGTAAAGTATAAGTAATGTATACACATCGTCCCACCTTATCGCCAGAGTCCCACACTGGCGGGGGAACAGTAAAGGAGGTAAACTGTCTACTGGCAGATATTAGAACAGCATTCAGGTACACGGATAGAAAGATATTGAGCTAGCTGTTTACATCCTCCATTAGCCCAGAACTAGAATAAACTTCTCAAGTTTGGTCACCGCCCTTAGAGGACCACAAAGAACTGATGGAGAAGGTCCAGAGGAGGGCAACCAAGATCCTATCGGAATGAGAAAGTTGAATGACACGGAAGGTACTAGAGTAAAGGGTGACATGATAACCCTTTTTGTAACCAACTGAGTGATGGAGATAGATAGTGTACAGTTCTTCAGAAGATTCAACGAGAGAACAACCAAAGTCCATAATATGATATTAAGCAAGAAACTTCTTAAAAAAGATGTAGAATATTGTTTTGGTAATATAAGGGGGACTGGACGAATGGCATGAATGTGAAAGTAAATGTGGCCAACATGCAGAAGCTGGAAGAGGTATATGATAGGAAAAGTTCAAAAGGTGGGGTCCCACGAGTGTAGAACCCTCTCTCCGTACAGTACAAATGGGTAATTTTACACACACACACACACACACACACACACACACACACACACACACACACACACACACACGCACAAGAACTCCCCCTCCCATACTACACAAATAGGTAATCACGTATTCTTACCTGAGTATGTTTACAGATGATCTCAAATTATGAGAGGAGAGTGGAGTATTCAGGACTGCGACGACTCACAAAGAGACCCCCACAAAGAGCCCAATCAAGTGTAGATGATGAAGACGGCCACAGGGAAATGAGGTCAGCCCATGACACTCGCTTTACTGGAAAGTAATGACGGGAATCTTCCCAGAGAGAGAGAGAG
Source organism: Panulirus ornatus (assembly GCF_036320965.1). Taxonomy (NCBI): domain Eukaryota; kingdom Metazoa; phylum Arthropoda; class Malacostraca; order Decapoda; family Palinuridae; genus Panulirus; species Panulirus ornatus. Next base: position 78,913,316 of record NC_092224.1, on the reverse strand, counting down.
AGAGAGAGAGAGAGAGAGGCGGGGGGGGTTGACATAGTAACCAGCCTCGCTCGCGTCAATCTCACCGGGAGGGGGACTCCAGTCTCCAAGGATGTATGAAATTGTCTTCCATATCGTCGAGACAAGGAGATGTTTAGATGGATATATGACAACAACGTGAGGTCATGGCTCTTACCCAGAGTAGAACACCACCACCAGTATGATCATCCCCTTACTTAAAGACGGGCGCGCACGTATATATATATATATATATATATATATATATATATATATATATATATATATATATATATATATATATATATATACCCTGCTGGGGGAGAAGGTGGCTGGCTTCTTGGAAGGTAACACATGCCGTCCTTTGGCATAAAAGACATAAGCTGAAGAGAGAGAGAGAGAGAGAGAGAGAGAGAGAGAGAGAGAGAGAGAGAGAAACGGTCAGCAGCCATAGACGTGCCAACGTTAGAAGAAAAAAAAAGGGGGGAAGAGGGGCGATGAAGGAAATATGACAGAGCTTTTATGTTTCTCCATGGCCTTGACGAGGTTAATGGAACCGTTCTTTGAGATGGGTTCCGAACCAATCATCTGGAGGAGGACACAGAAGGAGACGGAACCCAAGGAGAGTAGGACATGCCGCGAGAAATGTCTTCTTTTTTCATTGTAATATTATAGTGGACGAGTGGAGTGGTCGTGCATTAATCAGATGTGAGTGTGGAGAACATAGTGAAGGTCTGGAGACTGTGTGATAGAAACGAGAAGCTGGGAGGTGAGAATCCCCGTGGGTATAAACTGCCCTTCCCAGTATGCATAAGTATATAGCCACACACACACACACACACACACACACACACACACACACACACACACACACAGCCAAGAGATTCTGCCAGCGCATCACTAATCTCTGGAGGCCTATTTGACCATTTCACTGCCAGGTATTTGACTACAGTGACCTAGTGTGGGTCGTGGGAGGGACTCACAGGGCCATAGAAGATATTTCCATAGAAGGAAGGTACTAGAGCAGGTAGGCCAAGCTAGACCCTACTCAGTCGTGAAGCTTGAGTTGCACACCCAACGCGCGAGTAAACAAACGCCTGTGGCTAAATTGGCATTGCCAGTAAGACAGTCATGCAACACACACGATCATGATGTACGTACGTATAGTTCAGGTGGATGGAGGTACATGTGGCAAAGGTAATGGAGATTTTCTTCCTTCTACGCGACTTTGAGCACGACAGTACGGCCCTTGAGAGCAAAGGCAAGACCGGGAAGTACGACTCTTGGGTGTGATGGCCAGACTTTCAAGATAAAGATCTGGGCGATCATACCCAGTGGTCGTACCGACGTGCTCAAGGACCGTGCCGTCGTGTTCTAGGGTCGTGCCGTCGTGCTCAAGGACCGTACCAACGTGTTCTGCGTACACACTCAAGGATTGTAGTACCGTCGTATTCAAGGGTCGTACCGACGTGCTCAAGGACCGTGCCATCGTGTTCTAGGGTCGTGCCGTCGTGCTCAAGGACCGTACCAACGTGTTCTGCGTACGCACTCAAGGATTGTAGTACCGTCGTATTCAAGGGTCGTACCGTCGTACTCAAGAGTTATACCGTCCTGTTCAAGGGTTTAAACCGTTAACGGTATCAGTTTATCCCCACAGTATTTTTTTTATGACGAGGCTGGCTGGATCAGTGCGGGAAAAATAACTTGACTGAAAAAAAGTAAGATTAAATCACATGTGGCGTGTGGGGGCATCAACACAGATCGGGAGGCCATGGGGGAATATCAGTGGAAATTGGAAATTTTAGAATTGCTTTATTCCTGACTAAAAGAGGATGAACACAGCCGACATCAGTACACGCGTGAGACCAGGCTACACTAGTGGCACCGTTGCGTATATGGTCAAGGTGTTGAGGGAGGGAGGAGGAAGTGTGGAGTGATGTGCTCTTGAGGCGGGTGTAGTCAGGGGGTGTTGAAGAGTGAGGTTTCGAAGGATCAGATTCCTTAGGAACCTGAGCTAGAGACGGACAGGACGTGTTAATTACGGCAAAACAGCGCCAGAAATGACCAAGAAGGGAAGACATACGTTTTTGAAGATAGGGCAAAATAGGAAGTTGATGAGTAAGATGAGCAAGTGGTGAGGTTAAGATAGCATGTTGAACAAGGCCATGGTCAAGGTATATATCTAGGTAATCCTTGTAATGCTTGAGGAAGGAGACAAAGGGAGTTTATCACTATATGCAAAAAAGAAAAAAGAATGTTTAGATGAAAGGACCAAGGAGGATAACAGCGTCTGGGTGATGTAGCCAGAGGCCGAGTGAAAAATTTTGGAACTAAACTACGAAAAAATTGATTAAGATAAACAAAAAAGATTTATCAGAAATGACAAAAATTCTCCTCACATCAGCATCAAAACAGAGTTTACTTACAGTTTATAAATGAAAACAAAAAAAGATTGTGATTAAAAAGAAAAGATCTGGGCGTACTGGTGTATGATCATCTTTTTCATACGAAATGCTTTTTTTTTTTTTGTAAACGTTTGTGAATGCATTTGGAACTCCCTGTAAAATGTTGATAACCAAACCCAGACCAGACCACTGAAAACATTGTATCAGTTACTCTAGCGTGGACGGGAATATGCAGATTATAATTGCCAGTAAAGCAATTAAACGTAATTACCTGCGTTTTTACGAGTACCTTGCTACAAGATTTTACCATGAGGCAGAGGTAGCGCGTCGTGCTCACCGCATGTACGGCTTGCTTATTATTCTTTTCATGGTAGCCAGAATGGTGAAGGTATTTGAATGCCTGAATCCTAGCCACTTCACATCCGTACTATGTGTACATAACCACCATCTTAGCTCACCTTAGGTACCTGTTTATAGACGACCAGCCCCGAGGGATAAACAGCTGGGTTAGCTGTGGGCCGACTGCCACATAACCCAGGATTCGAAAACCCTGGTGAACCCCTGCGGGACTGGTGGTCAGCAACGCTAAACCACGGGAGCCCAACACCGCTTGTTTAGTATTACTGTTACTTCCTATTGAGCTTTTTTTATTGCTATCATTATCTCGTTTTCAGTCATTAAGGTACATGGCTTTTTGATCGAACTGACTGTATAGATATGTCGCAATTATCTGTATGTTTCTTGTATTGAACATTGACCAATTATTGCTCTATCGTGCCTGTTATCCTGATAGTTTTCGTGTTCTTCTCCTGTTCTGATTGACCTCCAGGTCGCCTTTCTATCTATTTTGTTTTTTTTATTACTTTTGTTCTTTGTTGTGTTCATACGGGAGAATATTTTTAATTTTCTTTAGGGTGGTCTTTTCCATACTCCGTTCTCTTTCATGGTTTTTCCATTGTTTCTCTGTCAGAATTCCTTTCTCCTTTTCCACCAAGCCCTTCTGTTCTCTCTCTTCTAATTGTTAGTCTTCCTACTCCTTTTTTCCCCCCTCCCTTTCTTGCATTAATCCACTGTTATCTGCCTTGGGCATACTTTTTTTCCCTTTCATTACTTTTTCTTATCAATTAGTATGAACCTAGGCTGTTTCTCTTAGTCTCTTGCAAACAAAAGATAATGTGTTGGAGTTTGCGTAATTTTTCCTTTTATATATTTGCGTAATTTTTCTTTAAGATATTTGCGTAATTTCCCTTTAAGATATTTTCGTAATTTTCCTTTAAGATATTTGCGTAATTATTCTTTAAGATATTATTCCTGTATAAGTCTGTCCTCACATCATACCTTTACTGGTAAAATAATTTTCATCAGAACAGATGCTCAGATAAGATCGTTGGTACCATCTTTTGTTCTGTTGTTGGAGTTTGTAGACACATTCATGCTATTAAGAAACAATATTTTTTTTTTTTCATTCTATTTCAGTGTGTGTTTAGAGTGCCATCTCGAATGTCCAGTGTGTCGTTTTCTCTTGATGGTATCATGTCGTTTTCTGAATTATAAAGTCTAGTATGTTGTTTTCTCTTGTTGGTGTATGATTTACTCGTAACAAGTTTGCAATTCTCATATACTTTCATTCCTCCAGTTATCTATTCTCATCTATTTTTCAGATCCATTGTTCAATATTCTGTATCCAGATTTACCACTAACATCTCTTCTGTCTTCATCCCATCCTGTATTGTGGGAATTGGAACCTCTAGATCATGGGATAACGCCTTCCTCTTTTCTTTTAAGCTTTCCGGTACCTTGAGGTATTCTGGAGGTCATGGTGTCTATTGTGCTCAGGGCTGGCAGGCCAGTGTTCAGGGAGACCAACTCGCGCTTCTAATGGCTCATTTTCATAAGTGATTTGTCATCCAGCTGGATAATGACGCGTGGTTACGTCCCCCCTTTAATGCTTGTTCTGTCCCCACAAGTAAGGTCTCATTTTAGTGCTCTCTCTCTCTCTCTCTCTCTCTCTCTCTCTCTCTCATTTTCCTCATTCTCTTCTCTCTCTCTCGTGAATTCCCGATTAGTCCTCTCTTAATTTCGCGCCTCATTAGCTCCCTGGTGTTGCATGAGCTTACCACACTCACTACCCTCACTTTCAGAAGCCTCGATGTCCACAGTATCATCGTCCTCATCTTCGTCACTGTCCTCATCTTCGTCTCTGTCCTTATCTTCGTCACTGTCCTCATCTTCGTCAGTCCTCATCTCCGTCAGTCCTCATCTTCGTCAGTCCTCATCTTCGTCATTGTCCTCATCTTCGTCACTGTCCTCATCTTTGTCACTCTCCTCATCTTCGTCAGTCCTCATCTTTGTCACTGTCTTCATCTTCGTCACTGTCCGCCTCATCTTCGTCACTGTCCTCATCTTCGTCAGTGTCCTTATCTTCGTCACTGACCTCATCTTCGTCAGTCCTCATCTTCGTCATTGTCCTCATCTTCGTCACTGTCCTCGTCTTCGTCATTGTCCTCATCTTCACCATTCCTCTGCGTTCCATAAATCGCCGCCACACACACAAAACCGATCGTTTTTTCTTTCTCTTTTTTTCCTGTGAAAATCACCGACTTTAATAAAGAGACAAACAGAAAGAACAGAGACAGACAGACAGAATGAAAGGAAAAACAGACAGACAGAAACAAAGAAAAAAGACAGACAGACTGACGGAAAGAACAGAGACAGACAGACAGGCAGACAGAAAGAAAAGAGACAGACAGACAGACAGACAAGAGAGAGAGAGAGAGAGAGAGAGAGAGAGAGAGACTATTTCTTGTATGGTACAAGAAAACGACAGAGAAGGACAATGAAAGAGATACAGTGGCAGAAAGAAAGATAATGCTTCAGAAAGATAGAGAGAAGCAGAGAAATGAAGAAAGAAAAGGAAAGAAAACAGAGTAAGAGAGAGATAGGTATAGAGAATCTAATGAGAGCAAGACGAACCCTCTCCCTATCTATAACCTCTGCTCCTCCTCCTCCTCCTCCTCCTCCTCCTCCTCCTCCTCCTCCTCCTCCTTCCTTAAGATTCAGGTCTGTAAGTAAGTGCGAGAGCAGCTCAAAATTAATCCCTGTTGCATTTTCTTCCTCGCTCGTTTTCTTCCCTTTCAACCGAGATGGCCAGGATTGGAGCTTGCCTGTAGATGGGGCGGGTCGAGTGGAATGTAGGTAGATAGGGAGACGCGGGTGGCACAGACAGAAGTAGAAAGAAGCAAAGAGAAGGGAAAAAAAGACGAACACGTAATAGGCATAGACAGTAAAAGACATCTGTTGACACAGTCACTTGAAGGTAGATGGAGAGAGTCGGAGACAGAAAGACAGACAAACGTATCTGACGACGAGACAGACAGACAGAGAGACAGACAGAAGAATTAATAAGGAGGAGAAGCAGAGGGTTACGAAAGGATAGAGACGTAAGGAATACATAAGGAAGATGGAGATAGGGAGGAGTGTGTGGGGGTAGCGAGCGAGGGTGCCACGCTGACATATCCGCCACATCATCAAGCGACATTCTCAGATCTCCCGCGTCCCCTGGGAACGAATTATCATGAAAGAATCATATTGCCATCATCCACCATCGTGACCCGAGAGAGAGAGGGAGGGAGGGAGAGAGGGAGAGTGAGGAATGAGGTGAAGGAGAAGGACGTGGGAGAGAGTAAGGGTAGGCAGAGGGATGAGTTGAGGGGAGGGAGGAGAATGAGTGAGAGGGAAGGAAGAGTGGGACGATGGAAGAGGATGAGTGAGAGGAAGGACATGGCTAATCACAGCACACCTGACGGTCCGTGACGGTGTTACCTGCTGGAGGATAGTAGTAGTAGTAGTAGTAGTAGTGCCTGAGGACCTAACCTGACTTGTGGGGTTTGTTATTTTCTTTAGATGATGGATTCCGGAGCACTCTATATTCGTGATTGATATTCTCTGGCCAGATTGTGTCATTTGATTTGCATTTGGCATTCCTCTGACCACTCCAGCAAGTAAATCACTTCGATTCTTTAGGTTGTCTTCCACTGGGGTATATTACTTTCGTGTCACTAGCAGATTCTGAAATTCTCTCAGTGAGTCGTGTGTCCAGGTCATCAATACAGACAATGAATAGTGTAGGACCCAGAACTGACCCCTGTGGTACCCCGTTTGTCACGTCAAGACAGTTAGTCGTATGTTACCCACTTCAACACCGCATGTTGTTTACTTTGCCTGTGAGCTTGTCCCTTGTCCACACGTAGATTTGGAGTCCTATATCCTAAGTTGTAACTATATTTACCAGTCCTTGATGAGGTATATTGTCGAAAAGAATTGTAGGAATAGAAAGTATAAAACATCTTTGAGGGTATTTTGGATCCGCAGTCATAGTTTTGTTAAATTGGTTAAGCAGCTTTTATTACGAACCCCCATGTTGATATTTAGTAATTAAGTTATTGTTTTCTTAAGATAGACTGAAAATAAGGTTGATGTGAAGATAGTGCGAAGTAGATTTTCTATTTCCTTTTTTTCTTCTAAAATGGATGTTATATTAGCAAGCTTCCAGTCACTCGGGTTTTGTCTGTGAAATGCAATGTTCTAGTGGCCAACTTCTTCCAGTATTCTGGGAGATCCGATCTCAGGATCAGTTGATTAAATTTGCATTTAAGTTTTCAGGATATTTAAGTCCTTATGGCCCTGAGGTTTAAGTGTGTCCTCTCTCTCTCTCTCTCTCTCTCTCTCTCTCTCTCTCTCTCTCTCTCTCTCTCTCTCTCTCTCTCTATCTATCTATCTATCTATCTATCTATCTATCTATCTATCTTCCAGTGGAAATCTGTTTTGGGTACCCGTGGAACTCTCGATTGTAGACATTGAACCAAAATACTTATGAGGGGAGGGAGAGGGGAAAGTGAGGGAAGGGAGAGGGGATGAGTTACGGGAGAGAAGGGGAAAGTAAGGAAAGGGAAGGGAAGGGGGTGAGTTAAGGGAGGAAAGGGGAGAGTGATGAGAGGGAGATAGGTGAGTTTAGGAAAGAAAGGGGAAAAGTGAAGGGAGGGAGAGAGGTGAGTTAAGGGAGGGAGGGTGAAATTGAGGGAGTAGATAGGGGTAAGTTAAGGGAGGGAGGGAAAGAGGGAGATAAGTGAGAGGAGGAAGTGAAAGAAGCAAGTAGAGGGAGAGTGAGGAATAACAGATGTACAAAAACACTTCAGGAAGAGATGGTGTCATGTGTCTGGTTTGTCAATAATTCCCATAAGAGGACACTTTTGGCTTCCATCCCTCTTGAAAATATGAAATCACATTTGATGACCCGAGGCAGTGGAGGGTAGTGTCCTCCCTTTGATAAAAAAAAAAGGAAATACATATATAAGTGAGGACTTCAGTACTCCATCTGTACTGGATGGAACACTGGAGAGGAGGAAGCTGAGGTGGTGCGGTGGCCATGTGCAGAGAATGAGATGTGCCAAGATGCACCACACGTCCAGCGAGACGGGAATGAAATAGATCGAGGGCATCAAAGGCTCCCTTGAAAGAAGAAGGGAAGTCACTGAGGGAAGACGAGAGAGAGAGAGAGAGAGAGAGTAAGAGGACAGGGACGAGTGGAGAGGACAACCATCGTAGAGACATGCCACTTTGAGACACCGAGTTCTCTGCCTGGCCTCTGGTGAGATATGACAAGACGTTGATGATAACAAAACGGAGAAGTTATTGGATAACAAAGTCCTTCAGTTCATCGAGTCCAACCTTTTTAGAGTCACCTGCAAAAAAAGGAAAGAAAAAGTCATTTTTTTTCTTCTTCTTCCCCCCCAATCGTCTACACCCCTGTGTAGGTATCAGTCCCCCTTCTACTACCTTCGGGCTTCCCTGCCCGGCTAATTTTAGATTTGTATGCAAAAACTTCGGGTGACGCTTCTCCTGTGAAACAAATCACCAAAACTTTCTGATTCACTCGATGGATTCCCTAATCGAATGTCAAAAGTCGAATGACTTTTTTTGTGTGTGTGTGTGAGTGTGTGTGTATGTGTTTCACAGTGTACACAACTGATGACATGGTCGACCTATATATCCACAGTGTGGGTTTAATAGTTAGATGGAGAGAGTCTAAATCAGAACTAGGAAACCAAGACACACACACACACACACACACACACACACACACACACACACACACTCTCTCTCTCTCTCTCTCTCTCTCTCTCTCTCTCTCTCTCTCTCTCTCTCTCTCTCTCTCTCTCTCTCTCTCGAGGTCTCCGTTGGTGTAGTGGTTAGCGTTACTGACCATGAGTCAACACGGACCAGCCCGGAGGGTTGGGGTTCGAATCCGGGACGTGCATGGCATTTGGCCTACATCCAACCCGGGTGTTCATCCTCCCCTTGTGGCTGGCCTGATTAATGGGTACCTAGCTTAGGCTGAGTGTGTGTGTGTGTTTGTGTGTGTGTGTGTGTGTTTGTGTGTGTGTGTGTGTGTGTGTGTGTGTGTGTGTGTGTGTGGAGCAAGACGAGTGTACAACTCTCTCCCCCGTAACTAACACACTGATAGTAATCACAGATGGTAATTACAAATTGTAATTACACACGTGGATTCAAATTCATTGGGCAAGTGGTGGGGTTAATGAGCGTGAAGCATGATAGAAGACGGGAGTCGGGTTGGTTGGTTAGGAGACCTGGTGAGGAAGGTCAGGTGACTTACCAGGTCAAGGGAAGGTCACAGGTCACGTGGGAGTTAGGTGGTCAGGTGACTTACCAGGTCAAGGGAAGGTCACAGGTCACGTGGGAGTTAGGTCAGGTGACTTACCAGGTTAAGGGAAGGTCACAGGTCACGTGGGAGTTAGGAGGTCAGGTGACTTACCAGGTCAAGGGAAGGTCACAGGTCACGTAGGAGTTAGGAGGTCAGGTCGTGATACAAGTTGCCAGGGAAGGTTAGGAACCACCTCGTATTGTGATATGAGATAGATAAGGTTAAAGGAGGTCAGAGGTCACGGGTCATAGATGGGTGGTGAGGAGGACAGAGTGACGTGCGAGGTCAGTGGATGCTGTGGGATCGTGGCTTGGCGAGGATCGCCTCCCATAACGAGGTCAGAGGAGGTCAAGGTGGGTCATGCAGTATCACAGTAGCTCCCGGAAGGACCAGAAGAGGAATTAGGGGCGCCCTTTTTTTTTTTTTTCTTATCATTTGGGATCCTGGTAAATCAGGGTGTGTGAGACAGGGGCTCCCTTGGGGTCGGGGAGATCCAGGGGCGTCCGAATGGGTCGCGGGACCTAGAGGATGGGGGAGAGAGGAAGGTCAGGTGGGAGGATGGCTGGGGAGAAGCCATTCAGCTCCCCTGGTACAAGATATATGTGACCCCAGCCGACGTCGTCCACAACCTGGATTACAACCTTGATCAGTCGTATCGTTGGCGGTTATGGGTCCGGCTGGAGAGTTGTGCCGGAATTGTGAAGTGTCCCCGAGACCATTTTCTGTAGTCTGAGGCGAGGATGGGAAATCCGGGAAGGTCGAGAGAGAGAGAGACGAATATTGAGGGGGAGGGAAAAATAGGAAAGAAAGATAATTGGTAGTTTAAGGAAGTGTCTGACAAAGGGCGTCATCGTGTGAGGGAAAAGGGCTCTTTAGGTAAGCTGATATCTTAAATCAGCTAATATCTTTAGGTAAGCTGATGTTTTAAGTAAGCTGATATCTTTAGGTAAGGTGATATCTTTAAGTAAGCTGATACCTTTAGGTAAGCTGATATCTTTAAGTAAGCTGATGTCTTTAAGTAAGCTGATATCTTTAAGTAAGCTGGTACCTTTAAGTAAGCTGATACCTCTACGTAAGCTGATATCTTTAAGTAAGCTGATATCTCAGATGCAGGCGGCAGCTTCAGGAGTCCCGGTCATTTAAGCAGGGTTGATGTGTTTTTTTTTTTTCATCTTGGAGGAGGGAGGAGGGAGGGAGGAGGAGGGAGGGAGAGGAGGAGGGAGGGAGGAGGAGGGAGGAGGAGGAGGAGGAGGAGGAGGGAGGGAGGAGGAGGAGGTGAGAGAGGAATGTCGCCATTTAAAGGTGCAGTTCCCTGTGGCCAGATCGTTGGGTAAGAAAGGTGGCCATTCAGGTGAAATGATTCCTTTCATCTTATTCTTTTTTTTTCCTTTTTTTTTTACCACCTTTTAGGTGTGTGTGTGGGGGGGGGATGGGATGGGGAAGGGAGGAAGTTTTATGGTCAATTAAGCTAACTGGTAGTTTCATTGAGGCAATCGTTCTGGATAGATGGCTGTATCAGGAAGGTTGCTGGGTCGTTTGGGGTGAGATATGATTCAGTTTAAGGTAGAGATATCTTGTGAGGATGGTTGGTCGTTCAAAGAAAAATGGATGAATGATTGTTTATAAAAGGGGGGGAGGGAGGGGGAGGGGGAGGGGTCTTTTTAAAGAAAGGGTGGAGGGTAGTTTAAATAGGGTGGTCTTTTGAAATAAGGAGGTCGTTTAAAGAGAGGGTGATCGTATAAAAAAGAGTGGTCGTTTAAAAATGGTGATCATTTGAAAAAGAGGTCGTTTAGAATTGGTGATCATTCTAGAAAGGGGTCGTTTAAGAAAATGGGTGGTCAGGTAAAGAAAATGGTCGTTTAAAAAAAGATAGTCGTTTACAGACGTTGGTCGCTGTTGAAGGAGGCCTTCCTTTAAGGTAGGTGGATGTTTTAGGGAGGTGATCGTTATAGAAGGCTGCTCGTGCAAGTGGTCTATAAGGCTGAGATGGTCGATTAAGTTGCGAAGGGTGTTTAAGGAAGGTTAATTTTCCCTAAAGCCAAAACCCATCCTCGCCTCTCCCTCATCTCTCTCCTTTATTGTGACTTTAATATTCTCCATCTCTAACCATCTATTAGCCACAATTTTCGACGTTTTCCATCATACTGATTCACAACACCTTCGGCCAATACCTTTTCATTCTTCCTCAGTTCTACCTCAAGCCCCGTTTTCTGAATCACAGCCGGGATTCCCTTAGTTTCCCCCCATTTTCGAACATGTCGTCTCCATATACTTTTTTCTTGCACTTTTTATTTTTTCTATTTCATATTCGGTAACTTTTCCGTCCCGTCAGGAATCGATTACTTGGTTTACCTGGGCGACGAATGTACTTCTCCTTCCATTGAGTGCGAGGGGTTCCTCCCGACGCCTGCCGGGTCTTCGTGTGCAGCTCCTTCATCGCCTCCGCCACTCCCTCAGACCTGGCTGGGTAACATGACCAAGAAGACTGCGTCACACCGCAGTCTTGCTTGTAAGACACACACATACACACAGAGAGAGAGAGAGAGAGAGAGAGAGAGAGAGAGAGAGAGAGAGAGGTGAGTGCCCGCGTTGCTTTGTGCATATTGACGTCATTATTACCACCTGCGTAGTTTACAGACGCTTGTTCCCTGGGTGATCTCTTCTACAGTCACAGAACAGCTTTGGGAGGACACCAGTGGTCGGTCTTCCTGCTGTTCACATTCCTAATTGCGTAACGTAAATGTCTCCAGACCATATCCAAAGACGATCGACCAAACCAAACACGACAAGGAAGGTGGATGATTAGTTCCATTTGGCTTGAAGAGGAGACATTGCCAGGATCTTGTTGACTGAAGTCCATATATTACTGAGAACGTAGTGAGGTCGGGATCAGGGTGGCTGATCGACTAAAAGATGAAATGGAGTCACTCAGGACTCAAGGAGCAGAAAGTCAATAGAGGCTACACAAAAAGTGGATCTTATTTAGTCCCCCCCTTGCCACCTACAGCCTCGCTAAACTAAGGAGAATCGATAGCGGCAATGATTGTTACGAGTAGCTCTTAGACTACGTAACCCTTCACATCCTCGTTCCTGCTAACTACCCAATTAAGAAGAGAAAAATGATGGGCGGAGGACGTAAGTGGGTTCGGGGAATCCCAGCTGAACGTAATGATGGAGCGACTAGTGAAGGAGAGACGTGTGGAAGAGATTCGCTGAACGCAACAGAGACTGACAAAAATACCCCGGGATCAAGGACTCCTTGTAGAGGAGAATGAGGATGGCGTGAAGACTGGATGGATGTGGAGCGAAGTGACAGGGAGAAAGAGTTGGCAGACAACAGCGTACAAACAGGCGTGGTGCATGTGATGAGACGGGAGGCGGGGAGATGCAGGCCTCACTTGCTGGCTGGTCTCCAGGGGAATGATCGTGGATCTGGGATGGATAGGTTGCTGGACGAAGACACGAAGGCTTGTGTGTGTGTGTGTGTGTGTGTGTGTGTCCTGGAAGGCTGGTGAGGTGGCCCGGGCAGGAGCGTCAGCAGAGGCCGGGGGAGGTCGAAACCCACGCAGAAGGAGACTCATTACAGCTCCTCCATACAGGACCCCACCCGGCCCCAGACACGTCACCTGCCTGTGGCGCCGCCCTACAGCACCAGACCTAAACTCTCCCCTCCTCTACCCTCTCTCTCTCTCTCTCCCTTCCTCTCTTTCTACTCCCATTCCCCATCTTCCCCTCTCCCTCTGTCCCCAGCTCGCCTCCCTCCCCCCCTCTCATTCTCTCTCGGTCCCCACCGCTGCCACCCCAGGATGGGCCAACCTCCTTACCTTTCACGCAGGAGCTATTGGCTCTGGGATTAGAAGTCGAGATGCTCATTAATTCACGGTAGCGGCCCAGGATATTCCCGCCAGTGGTGGCCTTGTGCTTCTCTCTCTCTCTCTCTCCTGTATAGTTCTTTCTTCCTCCCTCTATGTCTTTAAGGACTTTTTTTTCTACAGCCAGACTTGTTAGGGTGTAGTTCTCGTCTACAAGTTATTCTTTTTGGAGGGAGAAGGAATTTTCAGGCTTTTAAAAAGAAAATTTCTATAAAAGCAATATTTACGTTTTCTTTTTCATTTATTGAAGTATTTCTAACAGGAAAATCGGGAGAATTCCATTTATATCCGAGAATTCGAGCAACCAAGCTGTATCTGGGCCACAGATCCATTATCATCCTTTGACTCTGGGAAGTTCCCCGTCAGCTTCTTTGTTTATATAAACCAAAAGTTGTCCCGAGATCAAACTCACTATTTATGTCAGCGTTGCTTACAGAAAACGGAAATTGTTAAACGTGGACAAAATATGTCAAAAATTGAATGTAGAATGTACTGGAGGGGAGGAAAAAGTTATTCCAAAAAAAATATTTCAATAATATCTCGACAACTACGTACGCAAAAGGTGATATAAAGATGAATATATATATATATATATATATATATATATATATATATATATATATATATATATATATGTGTGGGTGTGTGTGTGAAGCGTCTAGGGTAAAACATGGAAAGTTCTGTGGGGCCTGGATGTGGAAAGGGAGCTGTGGTTTCGGTGCATTATTACATGACAGCTAGAGACTGAGTGTGAACGAATGTGGCCTTTGTTGTCTTTTCCTAGCGCTACCTCGCACACATGAGGGGGGAGGGGGTTGTTATTTCATGTGTTATTTCATGTGTATATATGTATATGTCTATGTGTGTATATATGTATACGTTGAGATGTATAGGTATGTATATTTGCGTGTGTGGACGTGTATGTATATACATGTGTATGTGGGTGGGTTGGGCCATTCTTTCGTCTGTTTCCTTGCGCTACCTCGCTAACGCGGGAGACAGTGACAAAGCTAAATAAAATAAGAATAAATAAATAAATGAATAAATATATATATATATATATATATATATATATATATATATATATATATATATATATATATTTTTTTTTTTTTTTTTTTTTTTTTTTATACTTTGTCGCTGTCTCCCGTGTTTGCGAGGTAGCGCAAGGAAACAGACGAAAGAAATGGCCCAACCCCCCCCCATACACATGTACATACACACGTCCACACACGCAAATATACATACCTACACAGCTTTCCATGGTTTACCCCAGACGCTTCACATGCCTTGATTTACTCCACTGACAGCACGTCAACCCCTGTATACCACATCGCTCCAATTCACTCTATTCCTTGCCCTCCTTACACCCTCCTGCATGTTCAGGCCCCGATCACACAAAATCTTTTTCACTCCATCTTTCCACCTCCAATTTGGTCTCCCTCTTCTCCTCGTTCCCTCCACCTCCGACACATATATCCTCTTGGTCAATCTTTCCTCACTCATTCTCTCCATGTGCCCAAACCATTTCAAAACACCCTCTTCTGCTCTCTCAACCATGCTCTTTTTATTTCCACACATCTCTCTTACCCTTACGTTACTTACTCGATCAAACCACCTCACACCACACATTGTCCTCAAACATCTCATTTCCAGCACATCCATCCTCCTGCGCACAACTCTATCCATAGCCCACGCCTCGCAACCATACAACATTGTTGGAACCACTATTCCTTCAAACATACCCATTTTTGCTTTCCGAGATAATGTTCTCGACTTCCACACATTTTTCAAGGCTCCCAAAATTTTCGCCCCCTCCCCCACCCTATGATCCACTTCCGCTTCCATGGTTCCATCCGCTGACAGATCCACTCCCAGATATCTAAAACACTTCACTTCCTCCAGTTTTTCTCCATTCAAACTCACCTCCCAATTGACTTGACCCTCAACCCTACTGTACCTAATAACCTTGCTCTTATTCACATTTACTCTTAACTTTCTTCTTCCACACACTTTACCAAACTCAGTCACCAGCTTCTGCAGTTTCTCACATGAATCAGCCACCAGCGCTGTATCATCAGCGAACAACAACTGACTCACTTCCCAAGCTCTCTCATCCCCAACAGACTTCATACTTGCCCCTCTTTCCAGGACTCTTGCATTTACCTCCCTAACAACCCCATCCATAAACAAATTAAACAACCATGGAGACATCACACACCCCTGCCGCATACATATACATACATATATATATATATATATATATATATTTGCGTGTGTGGAAATATATATATATATATTTCCTCCCACATTTTGTGTGTGTGTGTGGTTTGTGTACCGTATCATATATCATAGTTTCCCGCCACATCCGAATATTTAAATTTTATATGGACTTTGTAAACGATGTCTGAATTTGCTGGTGTCAGCAGCGATGCCTCGTATCACAATAATCTGTTTACATATGTGTATATATATATATATATATATATATATATATATATATATATATATATAGATAGATAGATAGATAGATAGATAGATAGATAGATAGATAGATAATTGATTACAGTTACAGATACACTTGTGTCTCTTGCCTAATTAGAAAATATATACTAGACATATGGTAGCTATATACCTCCCGTGGTGTAGCGGTCTAGCGTTCCAGACCGTGATGCATTCCCGGGCGCCAGGGTTCAACACGCATAGGTTCGTATTCTGGTTTTGCGGCAGGAGGTCCACAGTCAATCCAGCTGTTCATCCACTCGTAGGAGTTGGTCGATAAAATGGATACCTGGCTCACGCTAGGATTTATATATATATATATATATATATATATATATATATATATATATATATATATATATATATATATAGAGAGAGAGAGAGAGAGAGAGAGAGAGAGAGAGAGAGAGTTAATGGGATGGCCTTGATTAGGGCCTCAGTTGCCCTGCCGTCTCAGCTAACATAAAAAGAAAAAAATATATATGTACAGTACGATTGTAATGTTACATCTCTCGGGTTCCAGAGTCTTCTTACTCACCCCCGCATAATATTCAACGCAGAGAAATAATATCCCGATATAAATGCAACACTACGTTTAAAGAATTACACTTTCTTTTCTTTTTTTTAAAGAAACGTTGTTGTATCCCGTTTATTCCATTTTCTATCCTTTAGAAAAGCATTTCGACCTCAGTGGTACATCCCTCACTTCATTGTGGTCTGTCTCTACCTCACGGTCTTCACACAGTAACCTGGTATATATGTATATATATACATCGTGTCTGTTAAGCCCAGGCATCAAGTGAACCAAATATTCGTCATGGGTCCTATGTGCATACATACATATATGAATACTTAAATACATATGTGTGCCAGCGAGCATAAATACATATATATGTAGCCACACAAACAGATAGTTACGCTCTCTGTCTCTCTCTTTCTCCCACACACACACACACATTATGATATCAAGGAATATTTGTCGAGAGGAGAATGGTAACTGCTGTGTGGTTGGTTGGGTTTAACGGCCAACGACCTCTGAGGAGGGTCATTAGGCCTGTCGGTCGGTGGCGTGAGGAGGGTTGGAGATGGTTGGGTACAGTGTCCAGAGATGCCGGGTGTCACCAGGGGTTTGTGTGTGTGTGTGTGTGTGGGGGGGGGGGGGGTAAACCTTTCTGTAAACGCTGTGTCAGCGTTGCCACAGAGCGAAGCACGTTTTCTATGAGTGTCCGTTGTGAGTCGGTTACAGCAAGCGGAAAAATGAGTGAGCTCATAGAAAGAGGAAAAGTTTAGAATAAAGTTGCATGAAGATACGAGATGGTTGCAATGGTCATTCAACGTGGTTGAAGGCCCTGTGGAGCGAGTACAACGGTCGTCATCAACCAAGACGAAAACGACTCAGTTTGGATTATATTGTGGCGGGTAGTGAGGGAGGGAGGGAGAGAGGGAAGGTGACGCGAAGAGCGGGTCTTCAGGTAAGGCGGTTTACCCACCATGGTTTACTGATGTAATGTGTGGGTATACAGTATGAGAATGAAGCAGGACAGAATTGGCGGGAGATTAACAAGGCCCTGAGGAATGATTAAATACGTTTATGGATGAGTTGAGAAACTGTCAAGACCAAGAGTTAAGGCTTCAAGAAACGTAGAGGGAAGGTGACATCCCCTGACCGATGCAGGGTGACGAAGGCGACAGTCAGTGGGTACGAAACCTCAGACCTCCGGCTGAAGGAAAAATGTAGATCGAATATGAAGAGAGAACATGAATCGAGAAAATGATTTTGAATGTAGGAGGTACAGGTGCCAAGTGGAGAAAGAGAAAATCGTGGACATACGGGAGACTTTAAGCAACAAGACGAAGACTGGAGGTATAAAAACGCCAAGGAGGACAGGGACATACCTAAGGAGGGATGAGAAGCACGTCTAGAAGTGAGTTCTAAGATGGGGAAATAGTGAAGATGTCAGGCAAGTCTTGCAGAGAGTCAGGCATTCAAAAGGGTTTATGTCGGACATCAAAAAAAAAAAAAAAAAAAAGGAGGAATTGGTGACATTCAGAAAGGAAAACGGGTGAGAGAGTTGAAGATAAACTAGACAGAGAAAAGTTCTGATGAGACGTGATTATAACAGGAGGAATTAGCAAGAGATGGTCCGTGCTCATGATCATGTGTACGTGATCATAGCGAATGGAAAGGGGCTTAAACGTAAGGATCGAGTGGTGGAGAGGAAGCCAGTCGTCATAAGGACACCTGAGACTAAACCCAGCGAGAATGGAAAATTACGTGATTATGTCTTTCCCAGAGGGTATATGAGAGCAAGGAAGTAGGAGGAAGACAGAGTGAGTGAAGCCAGATTCTCCACACTAACCTTAGGGTTGTACTACAATCCTTCACGATGAATCAAAAAGCTATTTCAGCATTCTTATGAGAATTAATAAAGGGACAATCTGGATGGTACAAAGGAGTGCAGAGGGTAGCTATGCTAAGTGGTGGGTAAAAGAAAAAGTTCACTTTTTACTTCAGCTGGAGGGAAGTAAAGTGGAGCGCCTCGCACCCACACGGGAGTGAAAACACGGAAAGATTTAAGGTCCCAGAACGCGTGTAGGAGAACATTTCGTGCCATCATGTCTCGTGTGACACTTGGGAGACACGTACCCTCAAAATTGGCTTTAGTTTTCACACTCAGCAACCTCGAAAATGAAAAATATATATTACTTGGGGTTCTCCGCTTGGATGAAGTAATTATCCAGTACTTGAGATGGATGACACAATGAACAAAGAAGTGCTTAACGACAGAAATTTAGTCCAAAACACTATAAAATATAAAGGTAACATATGCAACCTTGGAAGAGCCCACTTCAAGAAAAGAGACCGGGATGTCGAACCCATAACCTGGGAAGAGAGGAATACTACGGTAGATTTTGTCAAATCTGTAACCCGGGAGTAGAGAGGTAGTTACCAGCATATAGTATATGGGGAGAAACGTAGAAAATTAACTAAAGAGATGATTGAGGAAGAATTGTAGCATGAGGGAACACAGGGACAGACTATAGACGAGTCATAAGAATCCCTGGAGTCAAGCTGCATACGGCAGATACGAAAGTGCCCTCATGAGGGACACGTCTACAACACCACTGCCGCCGGCATGTGCCTTCGAAATCCCATCAATAGAAAGGGGATGGCTGAAGAGAGGCGGTGCCTTGAAAATTAATGAGACGGATGGCTTTTCATTCCACTCTCGCCAGATATGTGAGCAGTATTCCATACAAGGGCGAATAAAAAAAAAAAAACGTAGATTTGAAATAGCTGTTTAGGGGAAAAATAATTACGGCGCCTATACAACATCCCTGGATTTTTTTTTTTTTTTTTTTTTGGGGGGGGGGGGGGGCAGACACTGTGATTTTGTGAGGTTTCGTGGACAGAGTGGAGGATATGGTTATGCCAGACATAGTTATGTTATTACGAGGCTTAACTGTGGTGCTTTCAGAATGAAAATTAAAACGAAAGACTTAGAAAGATTTTTTGATACTTGTTCGCTGTTTTCCGCGTAAGAAAAGTAGCGCCAGGAACAGACGAAGAAAGATCGGATTCGCTCATATCCATTTTGTAGCTGCCATGTGCAATCCGCCGAAACCACAGCCCCCTATCCACATTAAGGTCCTACAAATCTTTCCATGGTTCCCCTAGCCGCTTCACATGTCTCCATGCCTTTACGTACACTGTGGCCCTATACATGCATGCCGCCTATCCTCAGGCACCTCACCAAGATCCATATATACATTGAAAATCTTAACTAACCATTCAACAGCACAATCACCCCGTCTTAAGCAATTCAATTACAGTACCATCCAATCTCTCCATTTTGCCACATTTCGTCTTATGCAAGGCTTTCAACTCCTCTTCTCTCTTCACCAAAACACTTTCCATGACTCTCTCACCTCGCGCACCTTCCCAACCCAAACAACCTAAGTCTACCATACTATCATGAAACACATTCAACATTCCTTCAAAGTACTCGCTCCATCTCCTCCTCACCTCATCATTGTCGTTACCACTTTTCCCACTTGCCCTTTTCACTGATGCCCATTTGTTCTCTTGTGTTTCTCACTCTATTACCATCTTCGCAAAGCATCTCATAATCCCTGAAGTTTTCTGATGATCACTCACTCTCTTTTTCAACCCCTGCGCTCAACCTCTTTCTTTTGTACGTCTCCCAATCGTTTGCACTTCTTCCCTGTAAGTACCGCCGATACACCTCTCTTATTTCTTGCATTTGCTGCTTTGTTTCGTAATCTCACCACTCACTACCCTTTCTCACCTGCCCATTTCCCATCTTCCGCATGCCAGACACTTCTTTTGCTTATGCCTGCACAGCTTCGCTAAATATCTCCCACTCACCCACTTCCCTTGTTAAGTTTACCCTCAGCTTTTGCTGTTCTACTCCCGTCCTCTCCTGATAGGTCTTCTCGCGTCTATTTTCCAAGCTCACTTACTCTCACCACCATCGTCTCATATCGTTTCCCTTTTACCAAAGACTCTTACAAATCTTCCTCCTTACCTCCACCATGTAATGGTCAGACATCCCACCAGCTGCCTCTTTCAACACCTTCGCATCCAAGAGTCTCTCTTTCGCACAGTTATCAGTTGATATTTAATTCAGTAATGTCCTCTTACCATCTTTCCTACTGATCCACGTATACTTATGTATGTCCCTCTTTTTCTACTAGGTATTCCCAATCACCAGACGTTTTTCATCAAACAACTCCTCACACTGTTCTCGATTCCTCTTCACCTCACTGGGTACCCCACGCCCCCCATTTCTACCTTCAGTTGCCACATTGCTCACTCCCACATTCAAATCACCCATCGCAAATACCCGGTCTCTTACATCAAAACTGCTGACACATTTACTAAGCTGTTTCCAAAACAAGTGCCTCTCATCATCCTCCTCCTCACGACCAGGTGCATGGGCACTGACAGTCACTTATCTCTCGCACCCCACTTGCGTTTCTTCTCACGTGAATCTGTAGCTCTCTTGCATTCACCTTTTCACACGCTCCCAGAGTTCCTGCTTAATGAGTAGTTCTACCCACTCTTTGCCTCTTACCTTGCCACCAAGCACCGACTTTCCCCCAAAGACATATCCAAACCGTTCTTCACCTTTACCCTTAAAAGAGCTATAGGGAGAAATTTATTTTTGTCGCCACTGAATTTAACTTCCCCATTCCGATATGGTGCTCAGATAGGAGTTGCGAAGGGAAATATCCCCGGTGAGAAAAAGAGGAGTTATAGAAGGAAGAGAGGAGGGAAAGTGAAATGAAGCGTATGAATTGGAATCATGAACCTAAGAGTAAATAGTGTTAGAGGCTTTAGAGAGATTATTGATGAAGAGAGAAAGAAGTAGGTGACAGGACAGAACCCTGAGGAACATGTCATGAGAGAACAGGGAGAAGCAGTATGATTAAAGGAAGGAAGTTTAGAAAGCAAACGGTTGTGTCACACTCGGTGAAATGCTTTGATGTCGAGGATCATGACAAAAGTTCAGAACAAAATCCCATAGAGAACGAGATGTGAGATGGGGGAATGTAGATCCCTTCCCCACGAGAGGAACATAATAAATCCCTAAGGAAAGTAAGGGAGGAAGGGATGTACTGAAGGACGTTACGATGAAGATGTACAAAGCAGCAAGGAAAGGGGAGAGCAGACAGACGAGGGGTGGACTGACTCTTCTGGTGAGGGAAGTGTTAAGGTAACGAGAGGTGGTGGTAATTAGTGGCATCTCTAATACAGTACGATACATAAGTATATTGTTTCAAAGAAATCCGCTTCTCAGTCTTGTTGATATATATGATATCCACGGTGGCCAGAGGGACCAGAATAAATCGGGTACGAGAGGGACCAAGGAACAATCGGGATGGTGTCAGAAGTGGCAACGGCGGCCCGTAAAGAGAAGCGGGAAAAAAAAAATTGTATTCAGGTGCTTCAGCTTTAAGGAAATAGACTGGACAAAAATCCGCACCCGGACCTGAAGAGGACACACGGAGCTGCAAGTTTGTATTATGTCTACAGTGGAGCTTTTTGTACCTACATGTCGCGGAGTTCTACTAGAGTTGAAGAAACGCACACCCTCATACCTGCCGTCACACTCGGCAGCCATAGCATTGTAGACCTTGTCTATACGGCTCTACCTGTGAGAGGTAACCACTTGTTACTCAGAATGAACTACGTAATGAGAGGGAAGTACTTAACACTAAGAAGACTCGCACTAGGAGAAAGCCCAAGGAGGAGATCTATAAAGACTGTACACGATGGCTTTAACGGGAGAGACTGGAACGCTAAAGATGTGGAGACTATGTAATGTTATGAGAGATTCTGTGAAACGTACAGAGGGAATAGCGAGGAGGGTTTGAGTGGGTGAGGGACACGGAAAATAATGGATGATCAGTGAAGACGGTGCATAGATAGGGGAGTGAAAAGTACACTGTATGTAAGGGATATACGAAATACAGAAACCATAATAGTATTTCAAACATATGAGGACCAGAAATAATTGTACCAAGACAAGGAGGAAGACAGGAACGATACAGACACCTTTGATAGATGAAATAATCCCTCAAATGCTGTTATTGTGTCTATACAGAGCAAACTTTTTGGTACAGGAACAAACGATTAGATTAGTGAACTCAGAAAGAAAAGTTTTGGACGCTGATGAAGACATGTGAGAACAGATGAACGTTAAATTTTCAGAGTTTGTTCACCTTAGGGGAATCAGAGGCTCCATCGCTGTCAAAGAGGTGGGAGGGAGATGCCCTGGGAAAACTTCCTCGTGGAACCTCCAGATGTGAGAGGACTTCGTGGTAGTGGCTGCGCCCGCGCAGATCCATTTTCAAGACATGAGTTTGCCGATATCTAAGACAGATAACAGGTATGGGAAGCCCCGAACACAATAGACTGGTATCATTAACGCGAGTGGTGTGGGAGATATTTGAGAAATTAGTCTAGGGAAACAGACTGATGATTGACCTGGATAGATGAAATTACATAAGAGAGAGGCAGCGAGGTTCCAGAAACAGATGTCGGTCTGCGAAGTGATCTGATTTCTCTAAGAAGGTTTGCATCATCTTGTCAGAGACGGATGGATGTATTGGTTGGTTATTCCTGGCCTGCAAGACAGCTCTCCCCCACATCCGCCAGAGGAGATTAATGACTGATACAGTTATATTTTTCAAGATGTTACTGGGCAAGTGCTATGTAGCACTGGCAATTTAAAAAAAAAAGTAGAGAAGTCATGTTAGTACTTGTTGTTGGGAACTTGACGAACGAAACTACATCTTAACAATGTAGAAAACTTGCTAGATAAGATGGAATCATACCTGAATACGTTTTCTAACGATGCCAAAAGTATGAAAGAAAATTGAAAAGTAATTGGGGGGGGACGAATAAGTATTGTAATATACGTAGATACAACAGTGGTCAGACAAAATTTAATTGAATCTAACCCAGAAGAACTCAAAATAACGAAGAAGGAAGACACAGGGAAAACACTACATAGTTGTGACTCCCATATTGGGGAAAGCAGTCCAGACATACCACGCTCAGAGAGGCACTGAGGAGTGAACTTAACACCAAAGTTACCACAAGAAGATCACTTGAGGAGGACGCTGAGGAAAGGAGACTGTATTTTGATCAGGGTTGAAAACTGTGCTGTTAGATGAATGGACAGTGAAATGTTGACAAAAACTCAATATATGCTTCACTTTTAAAAATCACATAGAGTATATATATAAACAAATAAACTACACGCGCAATAGGCAACAGAAGAGCACAACCCACACACACACACACACACACACACACACACACACACACACACACACACACACACACATATTTACATACATACATACATACATACATACATACATACATACATACATACACACACACACACACACACACACACACACACACACACACACACACACACCGCACCTGAAGAAGCACAAAGAGCTAGTAGAGAAGGTCTGGTGGAGGACAGCAAAGAGGGTACCAGAAAGAGGAAAAAGGAGTTACAAGGAAAGGCTTAGAGACTTGGACTTTGCCCACCTTGGACCAGCGACCCTGGGGTTACCTGGCCACAACTGTAAGATTATAAAACAATTGATGACGTGAACAGCGAACAGCTCTTCGAAAGATGTAGGGATAGAACAACCAGAGAACATAACATGAAATTAAGCAAAGAAACACTTTTACGAGATGAGAGTGGCAATTGAATAGGATGGGATGACTGAGCGCATTGGTTAATGCGGACGTGGTTAATGCGGACGTGGTTAATGCGGACGTGGTTAAAGCGGACGTGGTTAATGCGGACGTGGTTAATGCGGACATGGTTAATGCGGACATGGTTAATGCGGACGTGGTTAATGCAGACAGCATTCATAGATTTAAGAAGTTGCACGGGCAAGTGAACGGTATACAAACGCTGATGTATTGGTCGTAAAAGGTTTTCGGGATGTAGTGTCGAACAGTGATCTGCTCTGTTAAGTCCTCCTTACTTGGGCATTTGTCCTCCTCACTTGGGCATTTGTCCTCCTCACTTGGGCATTTGTCCTCCTCACTTGGGCATTTGTTCTCCTCACTTGGGCATTTGTTCTCCTCACTTGGACATTTGGTATAAGCTTTTTTGTTTCCTCTCGACGTCTCTAAACCATTTGACGAAATGTGACACATCTTTCCACATTAAACTTCAGCTCCTGTCTGTTTCCTTAATGCATCTCGTCGACCCACTGTGGTAGTCGTTGCTTTGGTCGACCCACTGTGGTAGTCGTTGTTTTGGTCGACCCACTGTGGTAGTCGTTGTTTTAGTCGACCCACTGTGGTAGTCGTCGCTTTGGTCGACCCACTGTGGTAGTCGTTGCTTTGGTCGACCCACTGTGGTAGTCGTTGTTTTGGTCGACCCACTGTGGTAGTCGTTGTTTTAGTCGACCCACTGTGGTAGTCGTTGTTTTAGTCGACCCACTGTGGTAGTCGTTGCTTTGGTCGACCCACTGTGGTAGTCGTTGCTTTGGTCGACCCACTGTGGTAGTCGTTGTTTTAGTCGACCCACTGTGGTAGTCGTTGTTTTAGTCGACCCACTGTGGTAGTCGTTGCTTTGGTCGACCCACTGTGGTAGTCGTTGTTTTGGTCGACCCACTGTGGTAGTCGTTCTTTTAGTCGACCCACTGTGGTAGTCGTCGCTTTGGTCGACCCACTGTGGTAGTCGTCGCTTTGGTCGACCCACTGTGGTAGTCGTCGCTTTGGTCGACCCACTGTGGTAGTCGTCGCTTTGGTCGACCCACTGTGGTAGTCTTTGCTTTGCTTGACCCACTGTGGTAGTCTTTGCTTTGCTTGACCCACTGTGGTAGTCGTTGTTTTGGTCGACCCACTGTGGTAGTCGTCGCTTTGGTCGACCCACTGTGGTAGTCGTTGCTTAGGTCGACCCACTGTGGTAGTCGTCGCTTTGGCAACGCACAGCCTAGGATCGACGATTGTTAAAGCCACTCGACATGGGAATCACGCTCTTATTGATGTAGTGGACAAGAATAATGCGAAAGTGTGGTACTGAGGAGTAATGTCTTGTTGAGTTTACGTATGAACGAAAAAAAAAAAAAAAAAAAAAAAATATATATATATATATATATATATATATATATATATATATATATATATATATATATATATATATGTTTGCGCCAAGATTCAGTAAGATGAGTTAGATGTCACAGTTAACTGAGTTGGATCATCAACGGCGTCTTTTAAGGAATTTTCACGAATGTGGCAAATTTTCAGAAGGGCCCACTTTTATGCGTGGAGGCAAATAATGATAACTATCATAATGATAAAAAAAAATCAAGGAATATTACAGTTTACAGTTATACCAAAAAGGGCCTCTGAGGGTCTAGTTTTTTGGGCAGAAATCGTTTTTGTTCTTAGTGCTGAGAGAGAGAGAGAGGCCTACTGTGGGGAACTGCACCGCTCTTAAGTATGCTAAAAGATGCCTTGATGTTTAGGGGGAGGCATTGATATGTGAGAAACATCTCGTTCTCAACGCTATAGGCAAAGATAGTGTCGGCCGGTGATAGAGTTTAAGAAAGCTTAGTTGTCTGACGTGGGGGCTCCGTAAATTTCTGTGAAATGACCTAAATAAAAGTGATAGAAACAAAATCTGAAAGTTTCAAAACACTCTGCCCAACACTAAAGGAAAGCGTCGTGTTGTTCATGGCGGGAATGGAAAGAAAACAAAAGTAAAACAAAACAAAAAGAGGAAACAAGACCAAATCTATTTGTTTCCCTCCCTTTCTACTGAGTAGGGGGACGTAAGTACTCCAGATACAAGGTCTGTCGGGACGAAGGTTAACAAAAAGGTAGAATCAGATTTAGTATTCCCTCAGAGGGTACGCGTCAGCAAGGGAAGAAAGAGAGAATAGAGAAGACTTGATCTTCCTAGATGGCGGTAACATGGTCTCTGGTCCTAACGGTAGATGATGATCGCCCTGAAGACATCGCATAAGGGGTAAATTGACAAGTACAATTCTGGCTGTGATGTTTGATGAAAATACAGTTCCTAGGTAAGAGTCGTCGTATCTGATCAAGTATTAACTGATAATCATTAAGGCAGATTTTTTGTCGGTGCACGAATCAGAGCCATATTTAATGACGAAAAATAGTTAGTGGAATCATTAAGAAGCACATAACCTTTAAGTGGGAAACAGGAAGACTTTTGAATCTATACCAAAAAAGATGGAGGTAAATCCAATACGTGTAATATGAGGAAGCTTCGCTCTCGTGTCTGTTTTGTTCCATTGATAATTCAAGCCAGTTAATCGGTCAGAAGGTTTGATGTGTACCTATATTCATGTTAGCTTTGGTTCTTGCATTTTGTTGGCACAAAGAACGTAAAATAAGGCTTACTCTGGGATTTTCTTTGGTTCTGCGCTTGTGAACTTCAGAGAAAGTCTGGATGAGAAAAGGTGACATCATTCTTATATACGGCAAAAACTGTGGATCTCTTCTCGCTACGAAGCCTATGTGGGTTCGTTGTAAATGCTCTAACGAAGGTTTGCAGGTGTTTGATATTCAGTAAACGTTTCATTCACCCTACACATCGATTCCACGAATTGTTGTTTGCTGTCGTAAAATATGTAAGAAGAGAAAGTCCACTCCAATGTTTAATTATGGTCTTTCACTGTAGGTTAGGTAGGCTAGGCTATCCAAGGTAAGTTAGGCTACATCAAGGAAGGTTTGGTTTGTTGTCATATCGTAGGAGACGCTGTATATTTATCCCCACAGGTCTGCATTTTACAGTTCTCTCCTCCCCTTAGGGTTTACATAGTCTACAGTATGAGGGAATGGGAATTGCAATATTGTGGAACTCATTCTTCCCGTCGTCACAAATTTATCATTCCTTTAAAAGAAAATAAAAAGCAACAGAGTAGCACAAAGCGGCCTTTTTAGATGTGTTCGGGGAAAACATCGTTTACCAACACATCGTTGAAAACATAAGAGTCAGGGAGGGAGATACAACTCCAGTCTTGGATCTCTTGTACATCAGTTAACAAAGGAGTATCAGGTGTGCGTTACCCTGCTTGGAAAGTGACCACGCAGCACACTCTTGCCGGAGTTGGTCATCACTGTTTCGGATAGAGCGAACGGAATTCATTTGTCTGAGTCATGAAGTGTTTCGAGTGGCTCAGTGAAGTCTGCCATGAAGGAGTGATCAGAAGGATGTCGGTGATGGAGACGAAGTAAAGGGATATGGAAAAGTGAAGTGTGTGGCTCTGTGTATGTCAGATGGCTAAGGACAACTGAGACATACAGTGGAGCATACGCGGAAGGAAGAGCAGCCAGGTAGCGTTTGAAAGGTTAGATAAAACAAGTAATCATTGTAGTAGCATAGGGGAAAAAGTGGCAGAAGAATTTCCGATATGAAAAATTGTAGATAGGGTAATGAAACTCTTAAACTGTTCTTAAAATTCATCAGGAGAAGATTGTCTGTAAAAACGGACATACGGACGAAAGGCCTTAAAGGTGATGGGACAGAAAGGCTCCAAGGTGTATTTTCATATCGGCTTTTGTTCAGATGGAATGGGAGAGAGGTCATGCTAAGCGTTGAGATTATCTACGAGGTAAAATCAACCCATGAAGAATCTTTATGATGTGCATGCTCTTGGTATCTCCATGAACTCGAGTTTGAAGAAACACTTGAGTTGCTTCAGAATTCGCTGGATCAGGGATCAGCGCTATGGGAATATTCGAAAGTGAACAAGTGTTATGACTAACTCTTAGAAAAGCTTAGAAAAACGATGAACTACAGATCGGTATCATGAGCAAGCACAGCTTGTGAACCATTGAAAAAGATAATTAGAAAGTAAAACCTACCTTTTTGGGAAATTGCATCGGTTCACAGGAAAGAGATCTCAGTTATAAATCCTCTGAACTTCTGTGGGAGGAAAGCAATAGTCAAGACAACGTAGATGGATGGATGGCCCGTGCTTTGGTGTGTGAGGAGGTACTGAACAATATTACCTGCAGGATCAGAAGTTACCTAACCGGACCTCAGAGGAACCTGGTACGACGGGATATAAGTAACCCAGGATATTTTGAATGTAATGCTATCCCTGATATGTGTAAATTACTTTTCAAAAGTGTTCAAAGTGGACGCAAGTGTCTGTTGATGCTCAAGACCCTGGCTGAAACAAGGGAATCTTAAGATTGTGACAACCTTAGAAGAAACTTGAAATGTAGCAATAGTCAGAAACTTGACGATGAAGTTCAACCACATAGTAAAGATATTACATAGTCCAGTGAAGTCAGGCTATGACTACTGAGAAGTTATGAACCATTTGGACGAAATACACAAACACAATGTAAATGTAGTCCAGCACAAATGGCCTGACCTTCAGCGGGTCTTTACAAGGGCCTTTGAATTATGTAGAGTTATGTAGGTTGTCTCGAAAAGGGGGAGGGAGGGAGGGAGGGGGAATATTGCATATTAATAATGGGTCAGGGTTCCCTTGTTGCTATGCCTCGCCGACAGTACAGAAGAATATTCGAGAGAAGTCGTGGATGATTATACTCTGATTGATGACTATGATTGAAGACATATTCAGAAGGTCTTTGGTGTTGTATTGTTGGAGATATGAGAACACGACAACGTGATAACAATATGGCTTAGGATAGTGGTTAAATATAGATATCTTAAAGTGGAATTAACGATGAAGATCGAACCCCGGTGTCCAACAGGGTCATTGATAGGTAGAATGATCCGCATCACATATTAGATATATTTGCAGGCCTAATGACCTTCCTCATAGGTCGCTGGCCGTAAAACCCAACAAACAACAACAAAGGGATAATGAGGTCATGTGAGTAGCGCTCCGGCGGTAATGGATTACATCAAGAAACGAGTCAATAGTACCTAACATTGTCAGGAAGTTGTGAACACGAGATATCAACCCACGTATCTTAGATTATAGTCACCGTCAAAAGAAGAAAAAAAAAAAACGGGGGAAAAGCAGATTGATGTGATTCAGAACAATGCCCTCAGGATAATCTTTGACGCAGGCACCTGGACACATCATGATAATCCACGGAAAGTGGCAGGAGTTGAGAAATTATGGAATGTTTTCGGGAAAAAAAATGTCTTATCAGGACGTAAAGTACTTAGAGACAAGTGGCTTAATGATGCTCTGAATGAAGAGTAATTAGCGAGCCGGAAACGGGCAGATACGAGACGAAATAAATCAAGGCAGTTGTATCTTCAGTGGAAGTCAATGCAGTTTAATCCTCTGAGGAAGATTACGGTACTGAGAAAGAGGTTTGAAGTCTTATTGATCATCGTGAAGAAAGTGCGGTCAGTGATCAATATATTGATCATATTCTGTGACCAGTTAGCATGGAATGTTAATTGTGAAGAGACAAAGGCTCTTGCACTGGAAAAGATTCATGCAACTAAAAATAAGAGGCGATGATGATGATGTTTGTTATGCTGATGGAGGTTGTCCAAGACAGTACGAGGAGTGGAATGGCATTTGTGACGTGGGGAAATGCGTTCTTGAACATGAAGTTGGGTTGATTGAGGGATCGAGACGCCTCGACACAGGCACAACTAAGTGCTGATAATGAGGTTTGAAAAGATGAAATTTGAGAATAATATTTTGATGATTAGCGAGTCTAGATATGCTCTCGACAGACTTACAAGATAGGATCTTGTGGATGTTTTTGTTCGTTATGGAAAGCAGTTACAGCAGAAGAAATGTGGAAGATAGCGGGAGATATGTTTTATTCCCTCGGGTGCCTGAAGATGTTGGACTAGATATGGAAATGATGAGTTTCATACAATTGCGAAAGAGGGATGCGTTAAAGAACGCATGAGTGATAAAGAAGTGGCTTGATGAAATATATGAAGGAGTAGGATATCATTTATAAGAAAAGACAGTTGTAAGAATATTAATGTGGCTACAGTAGTATACTAAACATATGATATAATAGTAGATTACAGCATGGAGTAAGTTGTGATGATGATGATGATAAAAGATGTAAGGTTTACTTTGAGGAAGCAAAGAGTACACTTGGTCATTATGTTCAAGAATATAACACACTCTCTAGAGTTACATTAAGAGCCGACATGACCAATAATGCTATGAGATCAGTCGAACAGATGGATGCTGGTGGTGTTGTGAGATGATGATGGTGGTGTTGTGAGATGATGATGGTGGTGTTGTGAGATGATGATGGTGGTGTTGAGATGATGCTGGTGGTGTTGTGAGATGATGATGGTGGTGTTGAGATGATGCTGGTGGTGTTGTGAGATGATCCTGGTGGTGTTGTGAGATGATGATGGTGGTGTTGTGAGATGATGATGGTGGTGTTGTGAGATGATGATGGTGGTGTTGAGATGATGCTGGTGGTGTTGTGAGATGATGCTGGTGGTGTTGTGAGATGATGATGGTGGTGTTGTGAGATGATGATGGTGTTGTTGAGATGATGCTGGTGGTGTTGTGAGATGATGCTGATGGTGTTGTGAGATGATGATGGTGGTGTTGTGAGATGATGATGATGGTGTTGTGAGATGATGATGGTGGTGTTGAGATGATGCTGGTGGTGTTGTGAGATGATGCTGGTGGTGTTGTGAGATGCTGATGGTGTTGTGAGATGATGATGGTGGTGTTGAGATGATGCTGGTGGTGTTGTGAGATGATGCTGGTGGTGTTGTGAGATGATGATGGTGTTGTGAGATGATGATGGTGGTGTTGTGAGATGATGATGGTGTTGTGAGATGATGATGGTGGTGTTGTGAGATGATGCTGGTGGTGTTGTGGGATGATGCTGGTGGTGTTGTGAGATGATGATGGTGGTGTTGTGAGATGATGCTGGTGGTGTTGTGGGATGATGCTGGTGGTGTTGTGAGATGATGCTGGTGGTGTTGTGAGATGATGATGGTGTTGTGAGATGATGATGGTGTTGTGAGATGATGCTGGTGGTGTTGTGAGATGATGATGGTGTTGTGAGATGATGATGGTGGTGTTGTGAGATGATGCTGGTGGTGTTGTGGGATGATGCTGGTGGTGTTGTGAGATGATGCTGGTGGTGTTGTGATTACAAGCTCCTGGCCATGTTCTGGCTGGGGTCACCTTCCTCTTGAGAATAGAGTTTTGAAACGATCTGAATTCTGTTTCTTTTTTTTTTTTTTACACTATCATTCTTCCTTTCTTTTTTTACCCATCTCTTTTGGAGTTCCAGGTAAGGTGATTTCATATTTTTTCGACTCATCTGTGTGTAGGTCTATATGGATTTGGTGCTTGTTATGAAAGGGGAAAAAATAGACAAGGAAAAGTATTCATGAAGCTTGGAAGAAGAGGTAAAAAAAAAAATGTCTTTTTGAAATCTGTTTGGTCATAGTTACTGGGAAAGACATGATAAGTTTGAGCGTTCCAAAGCCTGGAGACGTGGGGAAAGAAAGATACATCAGCATAGAAGATCTGCAGTGCGGGGTAAGGGATCTGGTCTTGTATGGAATGTCATGCAAGATGTCTTAGACGTAAGTTTAATACCATCCTCTATTGACCCCATCTAGAAGCAGAGAGTTAGTCCATCTAGATGTATGCTGACGTGAGTCCTGGTTTACCTCAGACTAGAGGCAGAATCACAGACAATCGTGTCGTCAGCAAAGGTGACTAAGCTTTGTATACAATAAGAAAGACGAGCCGCTCAGTGAAGTTGGCTGAGGAACCTCACCATCAGTCCAGTTGGCCGAGGAACCTCACCGTCAGTCCCGTTGGCTGAGGAACCTCACCGTCAGTCCCGTTGGCTGAGGAACCTCACCGTCAGTCCCGTTGGCTGAGGAACCTCACCGTCAGTCCCGTTGGCTGAGGAACCTCACCGTCAGTCCCGTTGGCTGAGGTACCTCACCGTCAGTCCCGTTGGCTGAGGAACCTCACCGTCAGTCCAGTTGGCCGAGGAACCTCACCGTCAGTCTAGTTGGCCGAGGAACCTCACCGTCAGTCTAGTTGGCCGAGGAACCTCACCGTCAGTCCAGTTGGCCGAGGAACCTCACCGTCAGTCCAGTTGGCCGAGGAACCTCACCGTCAGTCCAGTTGGCCGAGGAACCTCACCGTCAGTCTAGTTGGCCGAGGAACCTCACCGTCAGTCTAGTTGGCCGAGGAACCTCACCGTCAGTCCAGTTGGCCGAGGAACCTCACCGTCAGTCTTTCTTGACAGTCAAGAAAACATCATTACTAGAAACGACCTGAAGGAAACCTTTCAGACCACTTCACTCGTGTCCCTCGACTACCAGGGTATTCCAGCTCACTTAGAAAAACAGATGAATGGTATCAGATGTTTTTCGAGAAAGTCCATAAGGATAGTAAGTGCACGTTTACGGTCATCAGGTGTCCCATGAATGTTGAAAGTGAAGGTGTGCAATTTGTTCCACCTTGGCATATTTCGGAAGGAAGTAACTCGCTACAGATTGCTTTCAAGACTTTGTTTAAGTTGAGGAGGATGAGCACAGCTCAGTAGCTAACTACAGACAAGGGACCTGTAGCCTGAGTGATAGTCATCTGCTCGGGGTGTGTTCCCTTCTTCATGGAGTTACTGCGGAGGTGCGTGAGGGAGGGAGGTGCCGCATTAGCTGCCCATCTGCTGCTGTAGATGTGGTGAGACACTGTCAACGTATAGTCTCCTGGTATCTCCTTCACTAGACACCAGCAGGGGGCCGGTCAGGGAGCTCTTGCTGTAAGGACTCATGGGTTGACGTACGACCCAGGGTGTTTATTTCTTCATGACATAACCTTAAGACCTCTTTTATGGCTCATTCAGCTTCAAGGCTGCGCCTCAGGGGAAGGATGAACCCCCTTTAGAGTGAGACGCTCCTCAATGAGATTGTTCTTATTCGTCCATTAATGATGATACAGCCACACCGAAGGTGACTCTTCGCTCGCGGTGTACCCACATGCAGGCGGAGTCCGGTAACACCAGCTGTCCTCAAATACTGTATTGGGAGAATTGTTAGAAAATGTCAAAAAGGTTGTCAAAATATTGGACGCGAGTTGGTGTACGCGGCGCCTCTATGTAGGGTCGTCACCTATCACTTAACTACACGGAAAGATCACCAATTATGATGACCGTGGCGGCGGTGAGGGAGAAGGCAGAGGCAAAGCATGACTCCAGGTCTTTCATAAGTCAGTTAGTCGACCTGACAATAATAATGGACATGGAACTGTTGTGTCTGACTGAGGGAGGAACCGAGACATGACAGGAAGCTGTGTTGGAATACAGTAAAGATGAATGACAGATAACACGTCTACAGGGAGAGAAATGTGGACGAATGAAACATATCATGTGAGGTGAAGATGTAAAGAGGATGATAAAGAATTCAAGAAACTGTCTGATATTAATGAGGCCGCTGGGGACGAGCACCCAAGAGTGTAGAACTCCTTCCCTATAAGTATGTAAACACACACACACACACACACACACACACACCACTGAGGATCCTCAACACCGTACCAGTAATCAAGTGGTTACCCGAGTGTCATCGAGAGCCTTGCCAATCTTTAAGGCCTCCTGACACCTGGTGACACACGCGGGAGGTGAGGTGTGAGCCCGGCCCTTTGATGTCCTGCTGAAACTCGAATGAAGGCAAGGAATTAAGGGCGTGTTGTCGGCATGTGCTGCTGGGGGCGGGGGAGGGAAGGACGAGTGAGAGGGAGGGAGGAAAGGACGAATTGATGAATAGACAGATGTACGGACGGACAGAGGGAGGGGAAAGAAGGAGAGGAGAGGAAGCGAGAGAGGGAGCGAGGGAAGGACAGAGAGAACGAGTATAAGAGACACACGGAGGGAGGAAGTTATGTGCAGCGTAGCTTGCCCACAGGCAGGCAGTGTCTTGAGTCTTGCACGGATATGTTAACCACATAACATTTACCGTGTGTGAGCGGAGATGTGGACACACACACACCAGAGCAACATGTGTTGGAGAGCGAGAGTTTTCATCCTTTTAGGGTTTAATGAATCCCTCCAGGAAATGAAATGGAGATATTGTTGCTTTTTACTTCGTTAAAATACCTGGAATTCTGAAACTGCATCACACGCATCGCATCAGTTGAGTGAGTCAACTACCTGGAAAGGAAGGCTGTTAGTTGGTGTAATACAGCAACTTTGTAACATCTGTAGTTGTCATCATGTGGCCACTTGGGTCTGACGAAGATACTTGGTGACTGTAATCCTCCAGACTGTAACTTCTGGAATATAAGTCCCATTAATACCTATGTACAGGTGTACTGATAGACCTAAAGAACATGCTAATGTGTGCGGGAGACCACACAGTCAATACTCCAGGTGGCAATATAAGGAAATACAAGGGACCAGGCGCGCCTTTTTTCTCTTTTTTTTTCATTTTTTTCCTACCGCTATCAGTTGTTGTCCCTAGCTCATCCTGTGAGCTGTAGGGCACATGGATCATTGCATCAGATACTACATCGCTGCTTCCATACATAGGCTTACAGACTTTCCCTACAGTGGATTCAGGAACTAGAAGCGAAGAGTAGCTGTAATCTTAATATTTCAGGCGTCATAGCGATAAACAAAAGATGTCGTGCCACATCCTGCAAGGTTGATTTAAAAAAAAAGAATGAGTATATATATATATATATATATATATATATATATATATATATATATATATATATATATATATATATAAAGGCTCAAATTTCTCACAAACTGTGACAGTGATTTAGTATGTTTCTCTCCACATCTCTGACCACACACTTCTCACACATTACGATTAACGTCTCCAGTTAGGCCAAATGGCCAGGAGTACCTGTAGGCTTAACTGATCTGGTTACTTCATAAACATGTTTGACTGGATGCGTTACATTGTCGTTACATTATGGTGTGAGTGATAGTGTTAGTGTCTGTTTGTATTCTTCTATTTGCTTTAGGTATATGTTCAGGTATCTCTCTCTCTCTCTCTCTCTCTCTCTCTCTCTCTCTCTCTCTCTCTCTCTCTCTCTCTCTCTCTCTCTCTCTCTCTCTCTCTCAACGGCGTAGTAGCTACGCATTGTAACACTGATTCGCACGTGCGTGCAGTATTTCCCAGGCTCATGATAATTCAGACGGACCCTTCTCTGAAGAAGTAGCTTGAAATCATGATCATTCCAGCGGTAGCGATACGGTCATATCTTTGTAAGCAGCTCCCGTTGGCACATGCTGGGTGTTGGCGTACATTTTTAGAGAAAAATACAAAAGTTTTAGAGCTTAGGCACGTCAGAAAGTAAGAAAGTTTTCTTGCAACTTTCAGTGGTAAAAGCTGGTTTTTGCAGCCTTACTCGGTGTCTGATCGAGATGTGATGCCAGTTGGTGATCAGCCTCACTATAGTGATGACAGGGAAGTTGTTACTAGCGTTAAATTTAAAGAAATGGAGTACTGGTGGCAGGGAAGCTTTGTTAGCAGTGCTAGTTTTGATGGGGTAACTTGCGAGTTTTGTTTTTGATCGGTGAATGTCGTAGGTAACGTATTTTGAGACAATTAATTGAATCTTTTTATATGTTATTCAGTCTCATCTATATAGATTTTGAAAGTCTGGCTACACACGGCCTCTTACCACAAGAATTTGAGGATTTTTAAACTCTAAAATAGTTAGCATTAAAGTGTGGCACATTTTCTTTGAACCTTACAGAGGTATTTGTAGAAAATGGGGATATTTAAGGTACCCTAGTATATTGTATATAAACTTGTAGTTAAGATACTGTGAAATGAAAGCATAGCTGGATTTAGGGTAAGGCAAACTATTATCAGTTTTTATTTTTTCTTATCGCGGCGAAGATGCCCTTGACACGTGGGTGAATGCAGCATGTCCGAATAACACCGTTATATTGCAAATAATTACCAGGTACTGTGAATCGAAACATAATTACAAACTCAAATTTCTCCTTCAGATATACATCATTAAGAATACTAACGAGTAAAGAGATTATGAAGTAATATATGTATGTTTTTCATGGTATGGTGAGGGACAATCTCTAATATATCCTATTTCTTCGCAGTCCTTCTGGCAACTGCAGCAGTGGATGTTGTGCCGACTGGGTGGTGTTTGCTGCCACGTCGACACATCACTTACCAGCTTTTCTTCCATTTTTTTTTCTTTTTTCAAATCCTCTATAGGACTAGATAGGACTTATGGGTATTGATATAATTATCATGTAGGGACTTTACACAATCAAAAATCAAACAGGCCTATAATGATCTTACTTATAGGTCGCTGGCCGTTAAACCTAACAAAACAAACAATCTCGCGTTAGCGAGGTAGCGTCCAGAAACATATGACTGAGCCTTAGAGGGAAAATTTCTCACTTGGCCTCCTTCTCTGTTCTTTCTTTTGGATAATTGAACGGAAGAGAGAATTTCCAGCCCCCCGCTCACACCCCCTTTAAGTCGCTTTCTACGACACGCAGGAAATACGTAGAAGTATTGTTTCTCCCATATCCCCCCCATATATATATATATATATATATATATATATATATATATATATATATATACACACACACACACACACACACACACACACACCCACACACACACACACTTACACACACTTTGTCGCGTTAGCGAGGTAGCGCAAGTAAACAGACTAAAGACTGGCCCAACCCACCCACATACATATGTATATACATAAACGCCCACACACGCACATATACATACCTATACATTTGAACGTATACATACATATACATACACAGACATATACACACATGCACATATTCATACATGCTGCCTTCATCCATTCTCGCCGCCACCCCGCCACACATGAAATGACCCCTTCCCCCTGCGTGCGTGCGAGGTAGCGCTAGGAAAGGACAACAAAGGCCACATTCGTCCACACTCAGACTCAAGCTGTCATGTGTAATGCACCGAAACCACAGCTCCCTTTCCACATCCAGGGCCTAAAAACTTTCCATGGTTTACCTCAGACGCTTCACATGCCCTGGCTCAATCCATTGACAGCACGTCGACCCCGGTATACCACATCGTTCCAATTCACTCTATTCCTTATACATCTTTCACCCTCCTGTATGTTCGGACCCCGATCGCTCAAAATCTTTTTCACTCAATCCTTCCACCTCCAATTTGGTCTCCCACTTCTCCACGTTCCTTTCACCTCTGACAAATATATCCTCTTTGACAGTCTTTCCTCACTCATTCTCTCCATGTGACCAAACCATTTCAATACACCCTCTTCTGCTCTCAACCACACTCTATTTATTACCACACATCTCTCTTACCCTTTCATCACTCAATCAAACCACCTCACAACACATATTATCCTCGAACATCTTACTTCCATCACATCCACACATCGCCCATACCTCACAACCTTATAACATTGTTGGTACCACTATACCTTCAAACATACCCATTTTTGCTTTCCGAGATAACGTTCTCGCCTTCCACACATTCTTCAACACTCCCAGAACCTTCGCCCCCTCCCCCACCCTGTGACTTACTTCCACTTCCATGATTTCATCCGCTGCCAAATCCACTCCCAGATATCTAAAACACTTCATTTCCTCCAGTTTTTCTCCATTCAAACATATCTCCCAGTTAACTTGTCCCTCAACCCCACTGAACCTAATAACCTTGCTCTTATTCACATTTACTCTCAGCTTTCTTCTCTCACACACTTTACCAAACTCAGTCACCAGCTTCTGCAGTTTTTCACCCGAATCAGCCACCAGCGCTGTATCATCAGCGAATAACAACTGACTCACTTCCCAAGCCCTCTCATCCCCAACAGTCAGTATACTCGCCCCTCTCTTCAAAACTCTTGCATTCACCTCCCTAACATTCCCATCCATAAACAAATTAAACAACCATGGAGACATAACGCACCCCTGCCGCAAACCAACATTCACTGAGAACCAACCACTTTCCTCTCTTCCTACACGTACACATGCCTCACATCCTCGATAAAAACTTTTCACTGCTTCTAACAACTTGCCTCTCACACCATATATTCTTAATACCTTCCAAATCATATGCCTTCTCCAGATCCATAAATGCTACATACAAATCTATCTGCTTTTCTAAGTATTTTTCACATACATTCTTCAAAGTAAACACCTGATCCACACATCCTCTACCACTTCTGAAACCACATTGCTCTTCCCCAATCTGATGTTCTGTACATGCCCTTACTCTCTCAGTCAATACCCTCCCATATAATTTCCCAGGAATACTCAACAAACTTATACTTCTGTAATTTGAACACTCACCTTTGTCCCCTTGATATAGATATAGATAGATAGATATAGATAGATAGATAGATAGATCGATAGATAGATAGACAGACATATGTACGTATATTTACTCGACTTCATCCACTCCCGACGCCATCTTATCTCGACTGATATAAACAGTGATAGCAAGAGCGACTTCTAGATTGCTTAGTAAGATGTAACAGAGTGGACTTCGACAGTGAAAAAATCTTTGATTATTCTACTGTCAGTCTGTGAGGGACTCATTAGTCACAGCCTAAGCTGTCCACCTTTCAGTTATCATAAATATTCTAATTTGTCTGTGAGGCTGTCAATCATGGCGACTCCCTGCGTTCTAAAGACACCTTATGAAATTTCCGGGATATTTGATGCAGAAGCGTTAGAATCACAGTGAACATCCGAATTCAACATGATCAAAATCCACAACAGTCATGTGAATTCAACTTCGAGCAACCAGTGATTCATGTGGCCATTTCATTAGTGAATGTGGCCTCATCATGGCGCCAAACAGAACATTCCTCTCCATGGACAAGCCTAACCATAATACTGACGTGTTTCCATATGATGAATTACCTTAAGAGAAACGGTAGAAACATTATTGCTGACAATAACGACACGTATGGTTATATTTGAATAGCCCTGCAACACAGAGATAGGCTATCAGATCATCTTAATAATGACTTCAAGGTAATTTTGGAACATGTTCTCACGTGGAAATGCAAGATAATGTAACAAATTACATTCATGTTTAGGTACTGCTACCGCTAATAGTGGCCGGAGTGAGATAAAACTGAATTATCTTACGGCCGATCAGCCATCAATGTGGTTAGCCAAGGCAACGAGTTAATCAAAACAATAACTAGGATAAGATGTAAGAAGCTGAAATCGCGAGACAACAACCGTCGGAATACGTCAAGTACAACGCAGACATCGTAGATATTCACATTTGTTTATTGAGGCTGTCGGGCGTTGATGCACTTCCTTGTTATTTCCAGTGATTTTCAGCGGAGAGAGAGTTTTGTGTAAAGATTATATATATATATATATATATATATATATATATATATATATATATATATATATATATATATATATATATATATATTATCCCTGGGGATAGGGGATTAAGAATACTTCCCACGTATTCCCTGCGTGTCGTAGAAGGCGACTAAAAGGGGAGGGAGCTGGGGGCTGGAAATCCTCCCCTCTCGTTTATTTTTTTTTTTTTTTTTGGATTTTCCAAAAGAAGGAACAGAGGGGGGCCAGGTGAGGATATTCCAAAAAAGGCCCAGTCCTCTGTTCCTGACGCTACCTCGCTAACGCGGGAAATGGCGAATAGTTTAAAAGAAAGAAAAGAAGAATATATATATATATATATATATATATATATATATATATATATATATTTTTTTTTTTTTTTTTTTTTTTTTTTTTCCATACTATTTGCCATTTCCCGCGTTAGCGAGGTAGCGTTAAGAACAGAGAACTGGGCCTTAGAGGAAATATCCTCACCTGACCCCCTTCTCTGTTCCATCTTTTGGAAAATTAAAAAAAAACAAGAAAGGGGAGGATTTCCAGCCACCCGCTCCCTCCCCTTTTAGTCGCCTTCTACGACACGCAGGGAATACGTGGGAAGCATTCTTTCTCCCCTGTCCCCAGGGATAATATATATATATATATATATATATATATATATATATATATATATATATATATATATATATATATATATATATATATATATATCTTTTTCTTTCAAACTATTCGCCATTTCCCGCGTTAGCGAGGTTGCGTTTAGAACAGAGGACTGGGCCTTTGAGGGAATATCCTCACCTGGCCCCCTTCTCTGTTCCCTCTTTTGGAAAATTAGAAAAAAAAAACGAGAGGGGAGGATTTCTAGCCCCCCGCTCCCTCCCCTTTTAGTCGCCTTCTACGCACGCAGGGAATACGTGGGAAGTATTCTTTCTCCCCTATCCCCAGGGATAAATATATATATATATATATATATATATATATATATATATATATATATATATATATATATCAAGATGATTTAATTATAAGGATGGGGCCCATAAGTGTTCTTCTAGGTCCATTATCCAAATACGCAAAATGGAGAGGCAATTGATTGCACATTTGGCCAAAAAGATTAGAAAAGGAACGCAAACATTTCCTTAACAATAATCCAGCGGAACAAGCTAAGGAGAGAATATAAACTTGACGGTAAAGTCAAACTTTACCTTGCTACTCACCAAGCTGTATACAAAATATTTGCACAACACATTCACAGCAGTGGTCATCACGTTACGCCAGCGTTTACATTTGAATCTCATACATATCTTTTTCTGGGTTTTAAGTATAGTGCCTCATACCCCCACTTAACCAAACACGGCAAAAGTGCGGTGTGAACAAGTAGTATGAAGTTTTATCATCTTCAAATGAAATTGCCCTTGGAGACGTCCTTAGACGTGGGGTTTATTACCTTCTTTTATCAACTTGTTGTTCTAACTCTTGTACATCTTTACAGACGTCTGTACTCAAGGGTTTCCTCAGATCTGTGAGCTAATTTCTTTTTGGATATGTTGCAGGTCGAAATAACATCTGACCGAAGAGGCTGAGCGACTCGCACCCTCCTCACAGACACATGAGGTAAGATCTAGTTTACATCACTAAATTGCCTGAGAACTTCTCAGCTATGATAGGAGAGGAAGAGCAGGCGCACATGTGTCTTCCATGTATTATTTGTGAAATGTTTTGAGCCCCGCTGGTGATCACGTAGTGATCACGTTGTCTGGCAAGATGAGATCCTGTCATAAGATAACAGCTGTGAACAGCAACAGTAAACATGTATTCTTTTACATGTGGTATGTCTGACGCTTAGAAGTCTTGCTTAACGTTTTGTGTGTGCTGCTGTTGGATGAGAGACGCTAGTATTTCAGACCTTTTGGAAAGAGGGCATGTAATTCTAACTCCTCCTCGACCTTCAACGAAATTTTTTCAATCAAAAAAAAAAAAATCAAGATGTAGACATTGTAAAGCTTAGCTTGTAGTGGAAGTGCGTTGCATGCCTGTCAATAAAAAAAAATTAAACAAACAGTCCTGGGTTTCTGTAATTTAGTGCTTATAATGCATTACACATTATTTAGGAACACAGAACATGGGTAGTTCTGGACCCGGTTA
Source organism: Panulirus ornatus (assembly GCF_036320965.1). NCBI lineage: Eukaryota > Metazoa > Arthropoda > Malacostraca > Decapoda > Palinuridae > Panulirus > Panulirus ornatus. The sequence continues at coordinate 78,871,826 of NC_092224.1, read as the reverse complement.
CACAACGAGAGAGAATGATTCCAGTGGCCTTGCTGGGTGCACGTGCATTTCTCATGGCACTGTGTGAGTACGTCACCTGTGGAGTCTGAAAGATAACTATGATCTTTACCTATGTGGCTGCAAAGGCATAGCCTGAATTTGCGCTGAAATTTTTACTTCTTACAGTTGAGAGGCGATAATATGAACGTGTGGCTAGATCCTCGGGTTCCTCATTCATCTAGGCTGGTCTTAGTAGCCTCTCGCGGTCTTTTGTTGGTGCCCCTATTATCATTATTATCATTGTTGTTATTATTATTATTATTATTATTGTTATTATTATTATTATTATTATTATTATTATTATTATTATTATCATTATTATTATCATTATTTTTATTATTATTTTCATTATTGTTATTATTATGTATGGTCTATTTATGTCTCCTTGCACAGGAGAGAAAAGAATTTTTTGTTTTGGCTCCAGTCACGAAAAGAAAAATCACATCGAGGTTGAATAGAGGAAAAGAAGAGATAAGGATAAGTATTCACAAATTTTAGAGGGACTGAAAACCTCTCTTTTAACCCAGTACCTGGTCATAGTTATTGGTAAAGACATGAGAGGATAGAGAGTTCCAGAGCTTCAAAGTGCCGGGAAAGAAACGGCCCACATTTGAGTTGCCAACGGCCCCATGGTAATCATGTGACTCAGCGAGGGCACACGAGCAGCCAACACTCGGACGCAAAAACCAAAGTATTTTTTCTTTCTTGTTCTTTATAATTTTCTGACCAGTGATGACCATCATATTCCTAAAGTCTCTGACCTGAAATTTGTCAAGTGTTGTGAAGATGCTTTGACCTGACCTGTAAGGATCAGTGTGTCGAAGGTGTGAAAATGATGATGTAATGATGATGGCCTTTGATATGATCCATAAGGCTTAGGTCAAAGGCCAGTAGTGTCGATGGGGAAGTGATAGTGTGTTTGTTAAGGGTGAAGTGATAGTTTGTTTGTTAAGGGTGAAGTGATAGTGTGTTTGTTAAGGGTGAAGTGATAGTGTGTTTGTTAAGGGTGAAGTGAAGATGCGTTTGTCTTGAAGTGAATTTGAGGTTATCGAGAGTGTAGTGACGATGCATTTGTCGAGGGTGAGACGAATTTAGATTTACCGAAGTTGTAGTGAAGATTAATTTGATCTTTGTCCCTCGTATGGTGTTTTTGAATTATGATGTACGTGGAAACATTCGCCTATGTTGGTGTTTCTAGTCTTATTATATTTCATATAAAATATTTCTAAAAGGGAGTTCCATATGTGTTATACTATCATTTAGGACTCGGTACACTTACTCACTGTTGTTGTTGTTGTTGTTGTTAATTTTTTCTAGACACATGAATTGGTCCACTGTGTGAAGTGGTAACAGTATGGGAACGTATGATGAAGAATGCGTACCCCTAGACCTAACGTATCTTTAAATCACCTGTGTCATTCCCAACCTCTGTATCGTATCATGTGGGAAAGCTTGGCAGAAGTGGGTGCCTCTTGATAGCTAGGCAGAAGTATGTGCTTCTCACTAGCTAGGCAGAAGTTGGTACCTTTCAATAGCAAGGCAGATGTCGGTGCTTCTTGATAGCTAGACTTTACCATTGCACACTCGTTTCTTTGATGATGGGGCCCATGATAATTACAACACCATCCCCTTATGAAGGGGACCACCATACTTAGAACACACACACACACACACACACACACACACACACACACACACCGTGTGAAGGGGCCCATTGGTGTAGAACTCAGCCTCATATTGTGGCCGTCCCATGTGATCAGATCCCTTGGGTGTAGGACTCCCCATATGATAGAGCTCCCTGAGTGTAGATTCCCATACCATATACACAAATTGGTAATCATACTCGCAAAAAAAACCCGGCACGAACTCTTACATAGTAGAACAAGTGTACACACAGACACAAACAGACACACTAGTGGTAACCCGTGCAGTGTCTCTGTTTTGTTCTGGAAGCAACCATAAACACTTCTTTTAAGGATTTTAAGGATATGTGCGAATGATTAGCAGGAGACGGAGGTCATGAGGGATGTAAGTAAAACGAGGATTGTGTCACTTAATTAAAATCTAGACAGATTACAGTCTTCCTTTACCCTGATCCGTAGGGTTGAATCGATGTTGGGTTTGATGAGGGTGTGAGGAAAATAACGTGAGTGGTGTCTGCCTCCATAGTGAACACTGAGCGTGATGGGGAAGAGGAATAGAAACTGCATTTCCTCGCCATTGTTTACGTTCTTAGCTACTATCACCAGGTCATTGTGTGCAGTAACACTAGAAGGACAAGAGAGAAGGTTAAATGGGAGTTGTTGAATATATCGTTACAACATCGGACTGACGAATCTCAGACATTGCGAGAAGGCAAACAAGATTTTATTAGAGAAATTCAAAATATATATCGATAAAGACTTTTATAAGTTTATCCTTTTATAATAACGATTATGTTCTTTAATGACGAACAACAACAGGAAATAGAGTAATTGATGAACCATCCAGCTGTATCTCGGCGTCCGTTGCGTAGCGTGTCGACTAGGCTATATTAAGCCTAATCAAGCATCCTCCCAGTAACAACTAGGCTGTTGAGGCGTGTTAGGCACCCTCTCTATAACTGTTTCAAGTACTCTCTCGATAACAGGTGTATGTTACAGTAGAATGGAGAATTCCAACGACATGAATCATGGAATCCCATCAGAAAGATGTCTAATATATCAACACGTATCAGTCATCCGTGTTTGGTGATTTATAACAATTCAGATGTCATGGTGGCAAAGAGTCTGCGAAGTCTCTTTAAAAGTGAGAGACGAACCTTCCCCGTAAATGTGAACTGAATCTGTCGACCTTTCTCTCTTCAATTATTTTTACACTTTGTTTACAAAGCAGCGTCCCAGACGCATTACACATATTTGATGACAGCTTATTAAGGACGGCAAAGCTATAGCGAAGCACACCGGTTTAAATACCGTCTTATATGCAGATCAAACTAAACATACAATATTTCATGCGTATAAGTTTGTTACGGTTACATAACATGAAGAAGTTGACCATAAAACAGAAGTTAACGAGACTAAATTGGTAATAACTGACCTCATTGTCATTCAGCCAAGTTAAAGAGACATCGGGACAAACACAACTTATGGTTCCATCTCGGTGTATGTTCAGAGACAGTCGATATAACCAGTTCCATCCAAATTTATTTCTTCAATATGTTGTCCGTGGAATTCTTCTGTTGTTTCGCGTGTTCTTGGCTATCTTTTACCAGACTTGCACTTCGTGGCTGCCTTCAACTAGAGCTCTTGCACTCCATGGCTGGATGCCTTTTACTTGAACTTTTGTTGCATACGTGGCATTCTTTCATTAGAACGTCTGTTGCACAACATGGCTACCTTTTACTAAAACTTCTGTTTCACTACATGGCTGCTTGTCATTAGAACTGTTGCAGAACATGGTTGCCCTTGAATAAAACTTATGTTGCACAGTATGGCTGCTGCCTTTTTACCTAACTTCTGTTGAATTACAGGGCTGCCTTTCATTAGAACTTCTATTACACAACATGGCTGCACTTTGCTAGAACTTCTGATGCACAGTATAGTGCCCTTTGCTAGAACTTCTGTTGTACTACATGGCTGCCTTTTTCTAGAAATAAATTCTGTTGTACACTATGGATGCATTTTACCAAAGCTCCTGTTGTACTACATGTTTACCTTTTGTTAGAATTTCTGTTGCACTACATTTACTAGAACTTCTCTTGCACTACATGGCTGCCTCTCGATGTACGATTTTTCATTTGTTTGTCGTAATCATATGTGAAGCAGGTTTTGGTATCACGACATCAACTTAACAGTAACAGTCCATTAAGGATAATGAAATTGATGTCAGTAGTATAAGGACCATGTATGTAGCGAGGATGCATAAGTTGATAGACCTAAAGCACAAATTACCAAATTTCGCTGTAATATTGTTGGTTGGGAGCTTCTCTATGTTCTTGCTGGCTACTAGGAAGTTACCATGGCTTCTCCAGGCTCTGAAAGCTACGAATGACAGTTTATATTCCGCCATATAATTTCGGAATCAAATTTTCTAGTCTCGCGCACCCTGAACACCTGCTGCTTGAAGCAGGTTTTTGTTTGACCCAGGAACTCTATTGTTAGTAAATACGTTTATTGTCGTCCATAATTTTGGTGCAGCTGATGCACATAATGTTAATTTATTTTTGTTTGTATGATAAAGATTACATGTATAGCTGTCATACCTGTAGTATCCAAGTTACTGTGGCCTTCTGGAGAGATTCTAACCATACAAGAGGTCAGTTAGACATGACGTCTTTCACTTGAGGGTTCTTAGACCCATCTCCAAGCTCCTGGTTTCATAAAGTCTGCTCTTCCCATCATCACTGTTATGTAGCATCAGTCTGTTTAGTTCATCATCTGCCGATTAATCATGTTTCATTTGGTACCAGTAGGATTCTCTGAATTAAGAGTTTCAGGCAATTCTTTTAATGTTTTCATTCCAACGAAGCTAATTGTTTTCCCTGTCAGTAGAGAAAGTGTAGCATTTCGTCTCTTCCTGGTCTTACCATTCCTGATCCTATAGATTTTAGCAGCTCTCATAATCGGCTGTAAAACCATCACTTCAGCTGCCTGCAGCCTATCTGTAAACCTTCCTGCAAGTAACAATGTTTCCTTCTCTTACCGGAGCGTTGCTGTTTAGAGTTGTTAGTTAGGTATAGAATTAGATTGCTTATGTTTCAGCTGTAGATGCAAAGTGGGTCTACCTCTAGTTTTCAGTTTGCTAATTCTTTTGTTCACATCTACGTCTTTAGAACCGCTGGGAGCCATCACACAGACTAATTATTTAAAGTTGTCTATTTTAGAGATATGTTCCTCGTTTGTATGAATGATCTTTCTCCTTTAACTGTCATTCTCACAACTCGATATATTGCGGGTTTCTTTTTCCTTTTACTATACTCCTTATATTAAACTCTAGACGATCCCTGAAATTAGCTTGTAGGACGTCACCCAGCAAGATGTTAAAGAAACGTGGAAACAGAACGGCTTTCCTCATCTCACGCCAGGATTGGCTTCACATCGTTTCTCTGATCTTCCTAAAGCACAACCCTGTTTGTGAGCAGGGGTTATTGATGGACATCAAAATTGTCAGGACTGTCATTCCTCGGCATATTGCGTAATATCTGCAACATATACCCCTCTTTTATATTTTGATAAGAGTAGGTGACTCAATTCTCATCCCGTCTTACACAACAGTAAGATGGCGACCGCCAGTAATGATGGGAGGACTTTAATGATCCGCAAACGACTCTTTTATCTTTCGCATACCACTTATACACGGTACCAGGTATCGCCATTAAACCCCCGCAGGTGATTATGGATCTAATCTGTTTTTTCCTGCCGCTAGTGGAGCAATTTCGCAACCTCTTGATGCCTTCTGCTAATAATTACGGGAAGACCTGGGGAAGAATATGGGTTTTTTTTCTGCCACTTAAGGATGCTGCTACCACCTGTCGGTCATTATGGATTCTGATCGTTTTTTGTTACCGGTGAGATGGGTTCTTGATGCCGTCCACAATATTTCGTCTCATCGAATATCACCCGAATTTAAATGAAGGGGGGAACTTTATTAACTTATACTATGTTTCCAGAGTGGCGAGTCTTCGATTTCAGTTGATTCACCGCTGCTTCCATATTTTCTTTATGTGTATCAACGCGGAGAGATACTATATATGTACGAAATTCAGTGCTTGTCCTTTGCTATCCTTTTTCTTCTATTTCTTTTAAGGGGACTGCATCTTCTTCAGTATGGCCAGACCACCTAGCTTAAATGTTTGGGTCAGAGTGGTCTGTATGTTTATGTGTGTCAGAAGTGGAGGGGACGAGGAGTCCAACTTGGAGAAGGAAGGATGCAGTGAAAGATGCTTTGGGAGATGTAAGGATGGAGTTAAAGATGCTTTCGATGATCGAGGCCTGAAGATGCCGTGTGAGGCGTGCATAGGATAAAGGGAATTGGAGTAATGTGATATATATGGGGCAACGTGCTATCACTGGGGCTAAACCAGGGCACATAAAGATGGGGTAAACCACAAAAATGTCTGTGGGGTTGTTTCGATGCATTACACTTGGCAGATATAAAGACAGTAGATGTGAGCGAATGAGGCCGTTTTTCGTGTCCCATGTGCTCCCTAAGGTTAGAAAGGTGATGAATTGGTTATCAGAGAACAATGTTCAACTGCTGGAGTGGCCTGGAAAGCCCTTAAACCTTGACCCAGTCGAGAGCCGCTGGAACCAGATGAAAGTCAAGCTTCCTCCCGCTACACCAGATCAGTCCTTCGCCTCGTACAGGAGATCAAGAAGCTATGAACTCAAAAGGTGGACCTAGAATACTCCAGGAACCTTGCCAGTTCCATGCCCAGTTGTCTGCGGATGGCAGTCAAGGCCAGAGAAGAGATGACAAAGTACTAAAATGCGATTGTGACATTTCACTTTTTATTTATGTGGGACTGCGATGGGAGGGGGAGAGGTGCAAGTTTTGTAGTGGAACAAAGCCTTTTGCGAGCACTGTGTATTGTGATGTGAGTACCTATATAAATGGCAAGGTAGGATTCCTTTGCCCATGCTGATGGTGGCTCAACATCGGCCATCGGGCACATGCGCCGTAACTCTCAGCTGTGCACGTAATGACGTATTGTACCAGTTTTAGGAGCTGCTACTTCCTTTTCTTTTTTTTTTTTTTTTTTGTTTTACAGATTATCAACAGATTCAAAAGGAATAATTCATATTCCCGGGTTTCATGATGCTTTGCAGGAGTTGATGACGTGGAGTGTGTTTGGCTCATATTCATATACTATCAGGTGACTAGTTGTGTTAATTAGAATATTATTGACATTCTCGCCTCTCTCTCTCTCTCTCTCTCTCTCTCTCTCTCTCTCTCTCTCTCTCTCTCCAATACTTGATCCCTGTTTCACGCACTAGCGAGGTAATGCTAGGAACAGCCGAAGAAAGGACACATCGATGCACACTCTTTTAACAGCTGTCATGTTTAGTGCACCGGAACGACAGCTCCATATCCACAACAAGACCCTTTAAAGTTTCTATTTAAAAAGACGGCCAATGAGTTGTAACTGCGAAAGTTACAGTTGTACATGCGTAAGGTGCAGGAGTTGTAGATGCAGCAGTTGTAGATACAGAAGGTACAGGAGTTGTACATGCACAAGGTACGGAAGTTGTATATGTAGAAGGTAGAGGAGTTGTAGATGTAGAAGGTACAGGAACGCTAGAAATGAAATGATCTAGCATCGCACTGAGAGGGATTCCCCACAATCACAACCAGATCTCGTTCGGGTGTGAGCTTAATGCATGCGTTATTAGACGAAAACGAATATAATAGTTTGGTGCAGCTGGTGAAGCTGATCAGAATATTGATACATTGTACCACAAATGCACAGTAGAATTTTTGCTGCGGGAACATTTAAGACGGTGTATGGGGATATGTGGGCATACTGAAGGTAGAAGGGGCCATCGATAAGCGAAAACCCGTGGTGCTACTGCAGAAGGAGGAGGAGGAGCAGGAGGAGGAGGAACCTAAGTCCTATCGATGGTCGTAGGTGGTCATAGTTGTAGAGTTCTGGACTTGGTAACCGTGGCTGGTGCGGGGATCACGATGGCGGTGGCCCTGTACCTTATCGCAACGATTCGAACATACAACACTCAAGGTTTGCACTCGGCATCATTCAGTGTCATGTGCACCTGTTGGGAAATGACCGGTGTAGACCCCGTTGCTCACCAACTTGATACGAAGGGTATTCGAGTACATAGTATTCGAATAGTTATTTCCTACTAGCCAGGCCCATAGCCTAGCGGTAGCATTCCCGCCTGTTGCACCGGGGTCCCGGGTTCGATCCTGGCTGTTGGAGGTTTGTGTGGTGGTTTGATCGAGTAAGTAACGTAAGGGTAAGAGAGATGTGTTGAAATAAAAAGAGCGTGGTTGAGAGAGCAGAAGAGGGTGTTTTGAAGTGGTTTGGGCACATGGAGAGAATGAGTGAGGAAAGATTGACCAAGAGGATATATGTGTCGGAGGTGGAGGGAACGAGGAGAAGAGGGAGACCAAATTGGAGGTGGAAAGATGGAGTGAAAAAGATTTTGTGTGATCGGGGCCTGAACATGCAGGAGGGTGAAAGGAGGGCAAGGAATAGAGTGAATTGGATCGATGTGGTATACCGGGGTTGACGTGCTGTCAGTGGATTGAATTAGGGCATGTGAAGCGTCTGGGGTAAACCATGGAAAGCTGTGTACGTATGTATATTTGCGTGTGTGGACGTAAGTATATACATGTGTATGGGGGTGGGTTGGGCCATTTCTTTCGTCTGTTTCCTTGCGCGACCTCGCAAACGAGGGAGACAGCGACAAAGCCAAAAAAGAAAAAAAAAAAAAAATATATATATATATATATATATATATATATATATATATATATATATATATATATATGACCTGGGCCAGATACTTTACGAACCAACCACTTAGGGTGGATGAATAACTGGGTTGACTGTGGACCGACTGCCGCGACCAGGATTCGAGCCAATGCGTTCGACCCTGGGCGGCCCGTGATTGCCAGGAGCGCTAACCGCTACATCACAATGGTCCGTATGGTTTACATGGCTGTAGTTAGAGTATAAATGAAGCGAGCTACCATCAAATTATGTATAATAATCTTTCAAGGTTGGAAGAGTGAGTGTCCGACGCTATCTAATGAACTGTACTGTACACACAAACATATTTTGATAACTCGTGACAAGATGAACAGACGCAGACGCTAACAGTAGCAGCAGCAGCAGGATAAGCTGTGACTCACCGGTCTACGGCCCAGCCTGAAACATGCCCATCACGTCCCTGATGGTCCCGGATATCACCTATCCTGCTCGTAACCCGCCATGCTTGGCTCCTTCCCATTCATCATAATGCTCTCACCGTCCCTCATCCTCTACCCACCTGCCGAGGAGCTTCTATCGCTTAAAAAGTCTCTGTCCCCCGAGCAGCTACTCCAGACTAAGGTCTCGTCCCACCAACAAGCAGACAGCTGACATATGGCAGCGTTCATACCCTTCCCACCACCAGATGCCCAGACGATGCTCCCGCCTCCTCACCGCCACCAGCTGATACAAGCTATTCCATATGCAGCCTATCGCTTCGCAACAGGAGACGTGCTCGCTTCTTCAGGTCTTGAAGGCTATTCTTTACTGTATATAAAAAAAAAGCGACTCTAGAGGCACCTGCGTTACTGAGTCGTGATAAGAAAACTAATGTAAACAAGCAAACACCAGTCCTGTAACGCTATCTAGTGACGTCAGCGAGAACTACGATTATGAAGGGACAGTGGGCTTTGTAACGATGCAGGGAGTGCGTCGCTACTATATTTTTTTATTTCTTTTTTTTTTTTTTTTTTTTTTTTTTTACTAAAGATGATGATATTCTTACATAAGAAAAAACGCTATACAGTCACCTTACCTAACAATGGGTCAGACACTAGAATATCACAGAGAATACAGGAGAAACGGCCTCATTGCATTGTGTTATAAACCACACGGTAACAGTTACACTCTTCGGTTGTGTCCCTGTTGACGTAAAGCTCAGCCCATTTTCCAGTCTTGCATAGTACTTAACATGATCTGCAACCAGATATCTTACCATCCTCTTTACCTTCATAGCAATACACAATATATATATATATATATATATATATATATATATATATATATATATATATATATATATATATATATATTTATTTATTTATTTATTTTGCTTTGTCGCTGTCTTCCACGTTAGCGAGGTAGCGCAAGGAAACAGACGAAAGAAATGGCCTCCCAACCCACCCATTTACACATGTATATACGTACAGGTCCACACACGCAAATATACATACCTATACATCTCAACATATATATATATATATATATATATATATATATATATATATATATATATATATATATATATATATATATACACACACATAGAGATACATATATAAACATGTACATATTTCATACTGCCTGCCTTTATTCATTCCCATCGCCACTCCGCCACACATGAAACAAAAACTCCCTTCCCCTTCATGTGTGCGAGGTAGCGCTAGGAAAAGACAACAAAGGCCACATTCGTTCACACTCAGTCTCTAGCTGTCATGTAATAATGCACCGAAACCACAGCTCCCTTTCCACATCGAGGCCCCACAGAACTTTCCTTGGTTTACCCCGGACGCTTCACATGCCCTGGTTCAATCTATTGACAGCACGTCGACCCCGGTATACCACATCGTTCCAATTCACTATTCCTTGCACGCCTTTCACCCTTCTGCATGTTCAGGCCCCGATCACTCAAAATCTTTTTCACTCCATCTTTCCACATCCAACTTGGTCTCCCACTTCTCCTCGTTCCCTCCACCTCTGACACATATATCCTCTTGGTCAATCTTTCCTCACTCATTCTCTCCATGTGACCAAACCATTTCAAAACACCCTCTTCTGCTCTCTCAACCACACTCTTTTTATTACCACACGTCTCTCTTACCCTATCATTACTTACTCGATCAAACCACCTCACACTACATATTGTCCTCAAACATTTCCAGCACATCCACCGTTCTCCGCATAACTCTATCTATAGCCCATGCCTCGCAACCATTTAACATTGTTGGAACCACTATTCCTTCAAATATACCCATTTTTGCTTTCCGAGATAATGTTCTCGACTTCCACACATTTTTCAACTCTCCCAGAACTTTCGGCTCCTCCCCCACCCTATGATTGACTTCCGCTTCCATGGTTCCATCCGCTGCCAAATCCACTCCCAGATATCTAAAACACTTCACTTCCTCCAATTTTTCTCCATTCAAACTTACCTCCCAATTGACTTATCCCTCAACCCTACTTTACCTAATAACCTTGCTCTTATTGACATTTACTCTCAGCTTTCTTCTTTCACACACTTTACCAAACTCAGTCACCAGCTTCTGCAGTTTTTCACCCGAATCAGCCACCAGCACTGTATCATCAGCGAACAACAAGTGACTCACTTCCCAAGCTCTCTCATTCACAACAGACTGCAAACTTGCCCCTCTTTCCAAAACTCTTACATTCACCTCCCTAACAACCCCATCCATAAACAAATTAAACAGCCATGGAGACATCACACACCCCTGCCGCAAACATACATTCACTGAGAACCAATCACTTTCCTCTCTTCCTACACGTACACATGCCTTACATCCTCGATAAAAACTTTTCACTGCTTCTAACAACTTGCCTCCCACACAATATATTCTTAATACCATCCACAGAGCATCTCTATCAACTCTATCGTATGCCTTCTCCAGATCCATAAATGCTACATACAAATCCATTTGCTTTTCTAAGTATTTCTCACATATATTCTTCAAAGCAAACACCTGATCCACACATCCTGTACCACTTTTGAAACCACACTGCTCTTCCCCAATCTGATGCTCTGTACATGCCTTCACCCTCTCAATCAATACCCTCCAATATAATTTCTCAGGAATGTTCAACAAACTTATACCTCTGTAATTTGAGCACTCACTTTTATCCCTTTTGCCCGTGTACAGTGGCATTATGCAAGCATTCCGCCAATCCTCAGGCACCTCACTATGAGACATACATACATTAAATAACCTTACCAACCAGTCAACAATACAGTCGCCCCCTTTTTTTTAATAAATTCCAGTGCAATACCATCCAAACCCGCTACCTTGCCGGCTTTCATCTTCCGCAAAGCTTTTACTACCTCTCCTCTGTTTACCAAATCATTCTCCCTAACCCTCTGACTTTGCACACCACCTCGACCAAAACACCCTATATCTGCCACTCCATCATCAAACACATTCAACAAACCTTCAAAATACTCACTCCATCTCCTTCTCACTTCACCACTACTTGTTATCACCTCCCCATTCGCCCCCTTCACTGAAGTTCCCATTGATTCCCTTGTCTTACGCACTTTATTTACCTCCTTCCAAAACATCTTTTTATTCTCCCTAAGATTTAATGAATCTCACCCCAACTCTCATTTGCCCTCTTTTTCACCTCTTGCACCTTTCTCTTGACTTCCTACCTCTTTTTTTATATACATCTCCCACTCACTTGCATTATTTCCCTGCAAAAATCGTCCAAATGCCTCTCTCTTCTTTTTCACTAATACTCTTACTTCTTCATCCCACCACTCACTACCCTTTCTAATCTGCCCACCTCCCACGCTTTTCATGCCACAAGCATCTTTAGCGCAAGCCATCACTGCTTTCCTATATATATATATATATATATATATATATATATATATATATATATATATATATATATATATATCAGTTTTTGTTTGAGTGGAGAATATAGCCTTAATCACCAAGCTGAAATATTCGCATTTTAAAGACTAATATATATGGGAAACGAAGCATTATGACACGAAATTTTCCCTCATAGAGAGGGACAGAGAGTGATGATTACGCATTATGAATAATCCTGCTATAATTATGTCTTGGAAAAGGGATTCCGGGATGTGAAAAACAATGAAAACCTATTACGACACATATATTTCCCTTTAGGAAGGCAAATATATGTGAAAATCTTGTAGCATCGTTGCCAAACCGACTCGGTAAAGTCATAGATGTTAGAGGAGGATGGATACACAAGAAATTAGTTGTGCCGCGTTTTTTTTTCCCCCAATGCTTGGCGTGAATGTAGTAGTGGTAGTAGTAGTAATGATAATAATAATAATGATAATGATAATGTAGTAATAATACAACGAATTCATTTCCCGAGAGAGGAACAAAGGGTGGCTGGTATGGGAGGGAGTGGGGTGGAGGACAGATAAAACTGATATCGTTTTCACAGATAAGCTTCAACACTGGTGACAAATAGGTGGACATGTAACAACTCTCAAAGTCGCAGCTGGTACGTGGGAGGGAGGATGGGCGGGGAAGTGTCTCCCCACAAGTCGGTATTGCCATATGAGAAAAGTTATTTTCGCACGTCATGACGCTGCATAACACAAACAGTAAGGCACGATATGAGTAGCAAAGACGTTGCTAAGTAATGTAGGTTACTGCGAACTAATGTTTTGTTTCATTTAGCAATTATAGCTGACCAACTGAAAATGTGGCAATACGGCTTCTCTACCCACCCCCCCTCACTCCTTCATTCGCACTCAGCTCAAACTTGGACGCGGTAAAAATGTTTCTTTCCTGAATAACATAAATTTTGCTAGTGTTTTTGGAAGCATCTAGAATAAGCTGGGCATTCTGTAACTGTGGTTAACAAAAGTTTCGGTAATGTGGCTAGCACATCCATCTCAGGTCGCCAAAGGAAGTAAGTTATTTAACGCTTATTGGTGGACAGCCAAATGTATTCATGTCCATAAATCGAATAAAATTTTGAATAGTGACTTAGAGATTGGTTTTTATTAAGAGAAGCTCTGCAAAGACATAGGAGACCTGGGGACGCAAGAGGTGGATGTAGTTGCCAGATACCGCATTTTTGTCCGAAACATTTTGCAGATTATGACATCAGTACCTTGGGAGTCTGTACATACCTACAGAACACGAAGAGTTGGTAAGAGATGTTGATAACGAGACAGGGGAAGCTGCAGCAACAGCCACTTACCGAGAAGCTTCAGGATTGGAATTCATATCAACATTATTTGGGATGTGCCTACGCCTCTCTACGGAGAAAGGAAAGCTGAGAAGGCAAAACTGAGTTTCCTGCTCCTGAAGCAGTGGAGAACTAAGCCTTATCGTCAGTGGTGATTGAACACCGAACGTTATGGGAAAAGAAATTTGAAGATAGAGGGAACACCACTTGTACAGTTGGGCGGTATGTTTCGGGAGTCTTCCACTGGGGAAGTGATATTTGTGTGTCGTCGTTTCTGAGTACGCGTTCGTGGTCATGTTCACTGTTGAGAACCCAAGTCACGTACTTTTCAGCTGCACAACCTTGGCCGTGTGGTCAAAGGGCGTCTTTGACTAGAGAGGCAGTGAAGGAGGGCGTATCTTCGACCTTGCATTCTAACGCTGCCCGTTGGAAGGGAATGGCATGTTTGGCTTAAGATGGGCAGCACTAGGAGATGAGTCGCGACATCAAGGTCATACTGGCAACACACTAGTGAAGAACAGTGGCGTAACCACATGGGTAACAGTACCTCCTCACCATCACTCACGAACAGATGCGCACTCATTTGTGTCCACCTTTCATCACGACAATGACCAAATGCTCTAAAGGCATCTGATTTAACGGCGTAGTGTCTACGAGTTACTCTCTCTCTCTCTCTCTCTCTCTCTCTCTCTCTCTCTCTCTCTCTCTCTCTCTCTCTCTCTCTCTGCCTTTGATAATATAATGAGCACCGGGAGGGTTATCCTGTGGGTTAGGCCCTCTCATTTGCTGGCGTCCTCCCATCAGTCCTATCGCATCCTAGTTAACTCCTTGAAGTGGACGTGATTCGATGTCATTTTAACACACGTTGAGACAAAAAAATGATTGGCCGGGTCTCTGACCTGACTCTTTAAGGTTAGGTGAAAGCCCAAGCCCTGGTTCTCAAGGGTCGTCCCGTGGTGCTCATGGGTCGGACTGTAGTGCTTATGGGTCGTGCCGTCGTGCTATGAACGAGAGAAGATGACATCATCCCTCGGGAGGAATGTTTGTCGTCGAGACGAGGGGTTGCGTCACCACAGCGAACTGTTACTGAGCTCCTCAGGCTCCGGGGCGTCAGTGATACAGAGCCGTTAGTGGTAGCTCAGGGAACTACGAGAGGAGTCAACAGGGTGAATGAACGTGTTACGTTCGAGGCAGCTGGAGACCAGCCTGAATATTATACAATGTGTAGTACACTATGCACGCGTTATGTGCTTAATTTTCCGCTGAGCAGGGTTTGCAGTATTGGTTTGGACATCTGAAGATTAGGAGTGAGGGGAGGCTGACTAAGAGAGCATATGTGTTGGAAGTGGAAGGAAAAAGAAGGGGCACACTAAGGAGATGAAAGGATGGGACATAAGATGCTGTGTGTCATCGGAGGCTGAACTTGCAGGAGGGTGTGAGACATGCATGGGATAGGGCGAATCTGAGTGATGTAGTTTACAGGGAGAGTTGTGTTGTCAATGGGCTGAACTAAGGGCATATGAAGTGGTCAGGAGAAACCACGGGAAGTTCTGTGGGCCTACCTCTGGATAGAGGGCTTTAGTTATGGTGCATTTGTACATGACGGCAAGAGATGTAGCAAACGTGAGGCCGTTCATCGTCTGTTCCTAGCGCTACCTATATATATATATATATATATATATATATATATATATATATGTGTGTGTGTGTGTGTGTGTGTGTGTTATAAAATTTTATTATTATTATCATTATTTAAGAACATAAAGAACCAATTTTCATGATAACATACTTCATACCGAAATGAACATTTTCAAATTGAAGCGGTTGAGAAGTATGGACCCGCCGGGTGAACTGGCGTGTCGACAGTGTGGACACAACACACCGTAATTGGTGACTAACACCTCAAGCACGACGGCACGACCCATAAGCACTACAGTCCGACCCATGAGCACCACGGGACGACCCTTGAGAACCAGGGCTTGGGCTTTCACCTAACCTTAAAGAGTCAGGTCAGAGACCCGGCCAATCATTCCCAACGAAGCGTCGACTCGTCCGAGGATCGCCCTCTGCCGTGCTTTTTGATGCCATTCTCAGGGTGGCATTGTGGGAGGCAAGTTGCTAGTCGTTCTCACGATCATGAATAGCTTAGTCTCCCGCCTTTTGCTCATTATGGCGCCTGATGACATCCTCATCTCTCGCGGGGGAACCCAAATTATCGTACGCCGCAAGTGAGAGATGTCACCAAGGTTCCTCCCCCTGTTGTTCATACACCTTAGTTTTTCATTATGCAAGTTATGCAAGTCAGTTTCTTTGACTTGCATAGACCATCTGGATATGGTCACCTCCGTGCCGCCACTGGGCCACATCGTGGTCGTATGTAGTTCATCGGCTTGGCTGGAATAGTGGCCAATATGCTGGAACTTTCATCGGGACTTAGCGGATGCCCTACCTCAAGGTCATTACTCAGTCCCTCTGTTTACCAGTGCGTAGCAACGGCAACTTAAGTATCATTCGCCTATTTGCTCAGTCCTTATGGCAGGTGAGCAGTACATCTACTGTTCCGTTCCTCTAGCGCATGTATTGGTTCAGCCTCCGTTCCACATTCCATAAACACACACTATATTCTAACCCAGTGAATTCTGAGTCTCTTGATCCTTACGTTTCTTCTCACTCTTTCCTTTTTTAAATACCTATTCATGGTCCTTAGTCCTATCTACCCTCGCCTTGATAAAGATATCATTTAAGCCTGTTCGGGTTCTTTTAAGCACAGAACCTTTGCTTTTTAGTGTATAAAAAGGGCATTTACGTGGTATTCAAGCTCCGTTAACAGTCCGGACCCGCCACTTGGGGCGTCATTGTGAGCTGCACATTTTTATGTCCCTTCCGACCTATCTATATGGTGCTCTCAACAGAGGCTCCATAGATACAACATATTCATATTTTGGCCTCACATACGTTGTATATATACATATGTATATTCTTATACCTCCTGTCACGAAGCTGAATGTTATTTCAATATTTACCTGTAATGAATAAATCTTTGACTTAAGATTTTCCTGGGTGCTTTCACCAATATGTTAAAGTATTCTCTGTTAGTATCCAGAGGATTTCTTATGATTTGTTTCTTCACACGTCTTCCCGTGTACCCTATGCTGACACCTTGGTTCTCCTCACCCTACCACCATTTTTTTCTTCTTATCTGATACATCTGTTACTAACGTTCCATAGGTCACCTATCCTACCAGGAGACTGTATCGCTATAATATCTATATCTTCTTTGCAGTTTTTCGTCCCTCCACATCGCCATCATGATTTGTGCATCAAGAGAACTGTAGCTCCTTATATATGATCTTATTCTTTTTTGTAGATTGTTTTCATTATGTAATCCCACAACTCATTTTCCGCGGGTGCTGCATCTTCAAGTCTGCGCTACATAAAGTAGCAGGGGGATGATGGCACTCCTTTTGGAGTGAGATTTTTCCCTCGACGAGATTATATGCACTCCTTCCCGTCCACAGATGATGTTAGGCCTCCGCCGAAGGCGCCTTTCCACCTCATGTAGACGAGATCCGGGAACGCCTCCCTCGTAAGTCATGAAAAACAACACACGTCTCGTGATCGACCCCTGAAACACTCCACTGATGGCTTCGTTTCCTCGGGGAATGGCATCCCCCTCAGTCAACGTCGGCATCTCTCCTCACCCTTAAGTATCCTATCTTCCATCTATCCAGCTTCTAGTCTGCTGCATCATTGGTGGTAGCAAGTGACTGTGCGACACCGCCTTAAAGGCTACTGAAAATCTGGACGGACGCAATTCACGGGTCAATATAACAACGTTCCTTTAGTTATTTTTTTTTTTCCTGATGGACATTTGTATGATTGATAACGCATTAGTCTTCATATCTGAATCCAAAATTAACCATACCTCAAAAGTGGAATGCAATTGAGATTCACAACATTCGTGTTTACATTAATGTGGTCAGCAATCTGTTGAGCCTGGCCTGATAAGTGGTGTAAAACACCTCCACTTCTTGAAAAGTGTAACATTTCTGCATTCTGTATTTCTAAACTTTTTTAATATAGTCAGTCACACTGGACTCAGGGGTTACTGTGTTCTTCAGTCGAATTGTATAGTTGCACATCCTCTGCTCAAAACCATTTGCTTTGTCGTGTATTACCCCAACTCTTTAGTAATACTTGTATTTGTGCTCAGTGTACCTCTCAGCTTAATCATTCTTGTGCAGTAGTTTCCCACTCCTCTTAATACCTCTTGTAAAGTAGTTTAACCCCCCCCCCCCCGGCTTAACACTTCTTGTTGTTCTACAATAGTTAACCCTAACGCTTAATAATTCTTTTACTTTTACAGTAGTTTACCCCCTCCAATTAATACTTCTTGCAGGTGTGCAGGCTGTAGTTTACCCCTACGCTAATACTCTAGTAGAAACACAGTAGTTTACCCCTCTGCTTAATACGTCTTGTAAATGCACATTAGTTTACCCCTACGCTTAATACTGCTTGCAGTTGTACAATAGTTTACCCCTCCGATTAATGCTACTTGTAGATGCACAATAGTTTACCCCTTAGCTTATTACCTATGGTAGTTCTTTACTCCTTCGCTCATTACTTTATATATATATATATATATATATATATATATATATATATATATATATATATATATATATATATATATAAAGTAATGAGCGAAGGAGTAAAGAACTACCATAGGTAATAAGCTAAGGGGTAAACTATTGTGCATCTACAAGGTGGATTATATATATATATATATATATATATATATATATATATATATATATATATATATATATATATATATATAAGGAAAGAGGGGCAAGTATGCAGTCTGTTGTGGATGAGAGAGCGTGGGAAGCGAGTCGGTTGTTGTTCGCTGATGATACAGCGCTGGTGGCTAATTCATGTGAGAAACTGCAGAAGCTGGTGACTGAGTTTGGTAAAGTGTGTGAAAGAAGAAAGTTGAGAGTAAATGTGAATAAGAGCAAGGTTATTAGGTACAGTAGGGTTGAAGGTCAAGTCAATTGGGAGGTAAGTTTGAATGGAGAAAAACTGGAGGAAGTGAAGTGTTTTAGATATCTGGGAGTGGATTTGGCAGCGGATGGAACCATGGAAGCGGAAGTGAATCATAGGGTGGGGGAGGGGGCGAAAATCCTCGGAGCGTTGAAGAATGTGTGGAAGTCGAGAACATTATCTCCGAAAGCAAAAATGGGCATGTTTGAAGGAATAGTGGTTCCAACAATGTTGTATGGTTGCGAGGCGTGGGCTATGGATAGAGTTGTGCGAAGGAGGGTGGATGTGCTGGAAATGAGATGTTTGAGGACAATATGTGGTGTGAGGTGGTTTGATCTAGTAAGTAATAATAGGGTAAGAGAGATGTGTGGTAATAAAATGAGTGTAGTTGAGAGAGCAGAAGAGGGTGTTTTGAAATGGTTTGATCAGAGAATGAGTGAGGAAAGATTGACCAAGAGGGTATATGTGTCAGAGGTGGAGGGAACGAGGGGAAGTGGGAAACCAAATTGGAGGTGGAAAAATGGAGTGAAAAAGATTTTGAGTGATCGGGGCCTGAACATGCAGGAGGGTGAAAGGCGTGCAAGGAATAGAGTGAATTGGATCGATGTGGTATACCGGGGCCGACGTGCTGTCAATGGATTGAACCAGGGCATGTGAAGCGTCTGGGGTAAACCATGGAAATTTCTGCGGGGCCTGGATGTGGAAATGGAGCTGTGGTTTCGGTGCATTATTACATGACAGCTAGAGACTGTGAACGAATGGGGCCTTTGTTGTCTTTTCCTAGCACTACCTCGCACACATGAGGGGGGAGGGGGTTGTTATTACATGTGTGGCGGGGTGGCGATGGGAATGAATAAAGGCAGACAGTATGGATTATTTACACGTGTATATATGTATATGTCTGTGTGTGTATATACATGTATACGTTGAGATGTATAGGTATGTATATTTGCATGTGTGGACGTGTATGTATATACTTGTGTATGTGGGTGGGTTGGGCCATGAGTTGGGGTGAGAGACTATCAGTAAATTTTAGGGAGAATAAAAAGATGTTCTGGAAGGAGGTAAATAGGGTGCGTAAGACAAGGGAGCAAATGGGAACTTCAGTGAAGGGCGTAAATGGGGAGGTGATAACAAGTAGTGGTGAGGTGAGAAGGAGATGGAATGAGTATTTTGAAGGTTTGTTGAATGTGTCTGATGACAGAGTGGCAGATATAGGGTGTTTGGGTCGAGGTGGTGTGCAAAGTGAGAGGGTTAGGGAAAATGATTTGGTAAACAGAGAAGAGGTAGTAAAAGCTTTGCGGAAGATGAAAGCCGGCAAGGCAGCAGGTTTGGATGGTATTGCAGTGGAATTTATTAAAAAAGGGGGTGACTGTATTGTTGACTGGTTGGTAAGGTTATTTAATGTATGTATGACTCATGGTGAGGTGCCTGAGGATTGGCGGAATGCGTGCATAGTGCCATTGTACAAAGGCAAAGGGGAAAAGAGTGAGTGCTCAAATTACAGAGGTATAAGTTTGTTGAGTATTCCTGGTAAATTATATGGGAGGGTATTGATTGAGAGGGTGAAGGCATGTACAGAGCATCAGATTGGGGAAGAGCAGTGTGGTTTCAGAAGTGGTAGAGGATGTGTGGATCAGGTGTTTGCTTTGAAGAATGTATGTGAGAAATACTTAGAAAAGCAAATGGATTTGTATGTAGCATTTATGGATCTGGAGAAGGCATATGATAGAGTTGATAGAGATGCTCTGTGGAAGGTGTTAAGAATATATGGTGTGGGAGGCAAGTTGTTAGAAGCAGTGAAAAGTTTTTATCGAGGATGTAAGGCATGTGTACGTGTAGGAAGAGAGGAAAGTGATTGGTTCTCAGTGAATGTAGGTTTGCGGCAGGGGTGTGTGATGTCTCCATGGCTGTTTAATTTGTTTATGGATGGGGTTGTTAGGGAGGTAAATGCAAGAGTCTTGGAAAGAGGGGCAAGTATGAAGTCTGTTGGGGATGAGAGAGCTTGGGAAGTGAGTCAGTTGTTGTTCGCTGATGATACAGCGCTGGTGGCGGATTCATGTGAGAAACTGCAGAAGCTGGTGACGGAGTTTGGTAAAGTGTGTGGAAGAAGAAAGTTAAGAGTAAATGTGAATAAGAGCAAGGTTATTAGGTACAGTAGGGTTGAGGGTCAAGTCAATTGGGTGGTGAGTTTGAATGGTGAAAAACTGGAGGAAGTGAACTGTTTTAGATATCTGGGAGTGGATCTGTCAGCGGATGGAACCATGGAAGCGGAAGTGGATCATAGGGTGGGGGAGGGGGCGAAAATTTTGGGAGCCTTGAAAAATGTGTGGAAGTCGAGAACATTATCCCGGAAAGCAAAAATGGGTATGTTTGAAGGAATAGTAGTTCCAACAATGTTGTATGGTTGCGAGGCGTGGGCTATGGATAGAGTTGTGCGCAGGAGGATGGATGTGCTGGAAATGAGATGTTTGAGGACAATGTGTGGTGTGAGGTGGTTTGATCGAGTAAGTAACGTAAGGGTAAGAGAGATGTGTGGAAATAAAAAGAGCGTGGTTGAGAGAGCAGAAGAGGGTGTTTTGAAATGGTTTGGGCACATGGAGAGAATGAGTGAGGAAAGATTGACCAAGAGGATATATGTGTCGGAGGTGGAGGGAACGAGGAGAAGAGGGAGACCAAATTGGAGGTGGAAAGATGGAGTGAAAAGGATTTTGTGTGATCGGGGCCTGAACATGCAGGAGGGTGAAAGGAGGGCAAGGAATAGAGTGAATTGGAGCGATGTGGTATACAGGGGTTGACGTGCTGTCAGTGGATTGAATCAAGGCATGTGAAGCGTCCGGGGTAAACCATGGAAAGCTGTGTAGGTATGTATATTTCCGTGTGTGGACGTGTGTATGTACATGTGTATGGGGGGGGTTGGGCCATTTCTTTCGTCTGTTTCCTTGCGCTACCTCGCAAACGCGGGAGACAGCGACAAAGTATAAAAAAAAAAAAAAAAAAAATATATATATATATATATATATATATATATATATATATATATATATATATATATATATATATATATATATATAAAGACTGTGAGTACATTCGTTTATTACTTCCTCAGACAGAGTGGAGGAGAAACAAGCACTGAGGTCCTTAAAAGCACAGAGGTAGCAGTGAGGCAGGGCATCATAATGACCGTGGAGTGCAGATGGGTACTAATTACATGCCCTCACGTCTGACCTTCCTCTCTTTACATTGTGTGTGGGCAGGGTTATATTTTTTTTTTTTGGGGGGGGGGGTACTTCTTAATAATTGTTTCATTTAACTGTAAGGCATGTGTACGAGTAGTAAGAGAGGAAAGTGATTGGTTCCCAGTGAATGTTGGTTTGCGGCAGGGGTGCGTGATGTCTCCATGGTTGTTTTAATTTGCTTTTAGAAGAGGTAGTTAAGGAGGTAAATGCAAGAGTCTGGAGAGAGGGGCGAGTATGCAGTCTGTTGTGGATGAGAGGATCTAGGAAGTGTCAGTTGTTGTTTGCCGATGATACACCTCTAGTGGCTGATTCGGGTGAGAAACTGCAGAGGTTGGTGACTCAGTATGGAAAAGTGTGTGTAAGTAGAAAGTTATGAGTAAATGTGAATAAGAGCAAGATTATTAGGGTCAGTAGGGTTAAGGAACAAGTTAATTGGGATGTGAATTTGAATGGAGAAAATTGGAGTAAGTGAGGTGTTTTAGATATATGGGAGTGGACTTAGCAGCGGATGGAACCATGAAGCGGAAGTGAGTCACAGGGTGGGGATGGGGCGAAGGTTCTAGGAGCGATGAAGAAAGTGTGGAAGGAGAGAACGTTATCTCGGAGAGCAAAAATGGGTATGTTTGAAGGAATAGTAGTTCCAAGAATGTTATATGTTTGCAAGGCATGGACTATAGATAGATTTGTACGGAGGGGGGCGGATATTTTGGAAATGAAATGCTTGAGGACAATATGTGGTTTGAGGTGGTTTGATCGAGTAAGTAATTAAAGGGTAAGAGAGATGCGTGGAAATAAAAAGAGTGGTTGAAATGGTTTGGTCACATGGAGAGAATGAGTGAGGAAAGATTGACAATGAGGATTTATGTGTCAGAGGTGGAGGGAACAAGGAAAACCGGGAGACCAAATTGGAGATGGAAGGATGGAGTGAAAAAGATTTTCAGCGATCTGGGCCTGAACATGCATGAGGGTGAGAGGCGTGCAAGGAATAGTGAATTAGAACGATGTGGTATACCGGGATGGACGTGCTGTCAGTGGACTGAACGTATCCTTTAGTAATTTTGTTTCAAATTACTAAAGGATATCTTACCTTCTAATGCAATTTGGTTTAGGTATGTAGATGATGTTCTTTGTGTTTGGCCAACAAATGAAAATTTTCAAATATTTCTCCCCTTACTTAACAATTTACTACCTTCCATCAAATTTGCTGTAGAAAATGAAAATAATGGTATGTTACCATTTTTAGATTGCATGATCCATAGACAAGGAAACAAGTTTTTAAGTTTAGCATATACAGAAAACCCAGCAATGTATGCTCATATATCCATTATTACTCATCTCAACATTACAGAGTTAATTTATCATCATTTCAATCTATGTTCCTTAGGGCAATACGCATTTGCAGTCCAGAATTTATTGATGATGAGTTTGAGAAGATATATTCTATTGGATCTAAGTTAAAGTACCCTAGATCTTTCATTGATAAATCCCTTAAGTTAGCAAAGAAATCATTTTATAAAGTTGAGCCCAAACCTCCCATTGACACCATGAATCTTTTAGTTCTCCCTTTTAATAATAATTTCACTTTGCTTCCCATGTTGCTTAAGTCCTTTAATGTAAATGTTGCCTTTAGCAACAATAATACTATTAAGAATATCTTAATCAGGAATTCACCAGAAAATTCTCTTGGTTGCGTCTATAAAGTGCCTTGTGGAAACTGTGATAAATTTTATGTTGGTCAGACTGGTAAGGATCTTTCTGTTAGACCTAAGCAACATAAATATAGTATAAGAACGGGACAAGAATCAAATGCCTTGTTTAATCATGTTAAAAACTATGATCATTGTATTGACTGGAGTAACGCCATCTCAGTTATTAACTCTAACTCTATTACCAAGAGAAATATCATTGAGTCTTCTATTATTAAATACACAAAGAATTATAATCTTAATATTAGTGATGGTCTATACAAAATAGATAACTTTATTGTTGATAAGATTTGTAAAATGATAAGTTTATGAACGCTCGTTGTATGTTTTGGACAATCACATGTTTATCAAATGGCGTCCTAGCTTCGTCTCTTCGATGTATATCAACTGACTGTTATATTTCTCTCTTGTGTCTCCTCTGATGATGTGATTATTACACGAAAGTGCACTTGGGAACTTTTCGTGTTTCATTTTTCTCGTGGACTCAATGAATATCTTGATCGCGCGCAAAATTGTGATCCTTTCCAATATATATATATATATATATATATATATATATATATATATATATATATATATATATATATATGGGAAAGATCACAATTGCCCACGGGGAAGTGAAACCTATCGGTTCCCTAGTGCAATTTTGTGAAATGACCACATCATCAAGGAAGATACAAGAGAAATATGTAAAAGTCAGTTGATATGCAATGAAGAGACGTAGCTGGGACGCCATTTACCAGGTGAACAAGTGTCTACCCGAATGGAGGCTGGGTGGGTTCAAGTCTGGCAACATGCGTATCATAAGATTTATTATGTGGACATATATGTCTCATCCATAGTGAGGATTGTGAAAATAGGGAGGTATGGAAACAAACGGGTTAGAGCTGAGATCACCTTCTTTAACGTTTCCTCTACATAAAAGCCTTTATAAAGTCCCAGACAAGGGGAGACGCTGGACGGTACAGACATACAAGCATCGGTCACCCGGCTGGCGCGTCTTCGTATTATGTAATTGGCCCGCCTGGCATATTTATAAATCTCCCCGCCTCTTAATTTATCAACTTTTTCAACTGCAGTCCTGCCGCCACTCCTGACCAGTCGATAGAACCACCTCTTTTATTACTGGAAATTCCCATGTTGGTGTGAGTGGCCTCAGGCGCTTTGCTCGTCTGTTTATTCACCTTCGTGTTCTATTTTTGCTTCGTCCCGCTTCAGTTATCCACACGTGGGCTCTGGATATTTCATCATTTCTTTAGTCAGCTTTATGGTCTACGATCACATCTTGGTCAGCATTTGTCCAGGCTGCCTATAATAGACGGCCTAGGCCGTGTCACATAGAATCATATACACCGCCCGTTCTCCTATGTTGCTACCCTGGCCACTTACTATACACCTTACACCCTCACTAGTATTCTTACCCGACCATGTGGCTGTGTTGATGCCTTGTTTGTATATGTAGTCCTGCATCTGCCATTGTCGTGTTCTTTCTGAAGAAGACTCTTGTGTTGTGGTAATGATGGGGAAGTTAGTCTTAGCTCCATTGCGTTTGTTTTCATACTAACTTTATATATATATATATATATATATATATATATATATATATATATATATATATATATATATATATATATATATATATAAATATATTATTCCGTGCGTGTCGTAGAAGGCAACTAAAAGAGAAGGGAGCGGGGTCTGGAAATCCTCCCCTCTCGTTCTTTTTTTTTTAATTTTCCAAAAGAAGGAACAGAGAAGGGGGCCAGGTGAGGATATTCCTTCAAAGGCCCAGTCCCCTGTTCTTAACGCTACCTCGCTAATGCGGGAAATGGCGAATAGTATGAAAGATATATATATATATATATATATATATATATATATATATATATATATATATATATATATATATATATATATATATATTCTTTCTTTTCTTTTAAACTATTCGCCATTTCCCGCGTTAGCGAGGTAGCGTTAAGAACAGAGGACTGGGCCTTTTTTGGAATATCCTCACCTGGCCCCCTCTGTTCCTTCTTTTGGAAAATTAAAAAAAAAACGAGAGGGGAGGATTTCCAGCCCCCTGCTCCCTCCCCTTTTAGTCGCCTTCTACGACACGCAGGGAATACGTGGGAAGTATTTTTTAATCCCCTATACCCAGGGATAATATATATATATATATATATATATATATATATATATATATATATATATATATATATATATATATTATATTTTTTTTTTATTTTGCTTTGTCGCTGTCTCCCGCGTTTGCGAGGTAGCGCAAGGAAACAGACGAAAGAAATGGCCCAACAGACCCCCATACACATACATATACACACACGTCCACACACGCAAATATACATACATATACATCTCAATGTACACATACATATACACACACAGACACATACATATATACCCATGCACACAATTCACACTGTCTGCCTTTATTCATTCCTATCGCCACCTCGCCACACATGGAATACCATCCCCCTCCCCCCTCATGTGTGCGGGGTAGCGCTAGGAAAAGACAACAAAGGCCTCATTCGTTCACACTCAGTCTCTAGCTGTCATGCAATAATGCCCGAAACCACAGCTCCCTTTCCACATCCAGGCCCCACACAGCTTTCCATAGTTTACCCCAGATGCTTCACATGCCCTGATTCAATCCACTGACAGCACGTCAACCCCGGTATACCACATCGATCCAATTCACTCTATTCCTTGCCCGCCTTTCACCCTCCTGCATGTTCAGGCCCCGATCACACAAAATCTTTTTCACTCCATCTTTCCACCTCCAGTTTGGTCTCCCACTTCTCCTCGTACCCTCCACCTCCGACACATATATCCTCTTGGTCAATCTTTCCTCACTCATTCTCTCCATGTGACCAAACCATTTCAAAACACCCTCTTCTGCTCTCTCAACCACGCTCTTTTTATTTCCACACATCTCTCTTACTCTTACATTACTTACTCGATCAAACCACCTCACACCACACATTGTCCTCAAACATCTCATTTCCAGCACATCCACCCTCCTGCGCACAACTCTATCCATAGCCCACGCCTCGCAACCATACAACATTGTTGGAACCACTATTCCTTCAAACATACCCATTTTTGCTTTCCGAGATAATGTTCTCGACTTCCACACATTTTTCAAGGCTCCGAGGATTTTCGCCCCCTCCCCCACCCTATGATTCACTTCCGCTTCCATGGTTTCATCCGCTGCCAGATCCACTCCCAGATATCTAAAACACTTTACTTCCTCCAGTTTTTCTCCATTCAAACTTACCTCTCAATTGACTTGACCCTCAACCCTACTGTACCTAATAACCTTGCTCTTATTCACATTTACTCTTAACTTTCTTCTTTCACACACTTTACCAAACTCAGTCACCAGCTTCTGCAGTTTCTCACATGAATCAGCCACCAGCGCTGTATCATCAGCGAACAACAACTGACTCACTTCCCAAGCTCTCTCATCCACAACAGACTTCATTTTTGCCCCTCTTTCCAAAACTCTTGCATTCACCTCCCGAACAACCCCATCCATAAACAAATTAAACAACCATGGAGACACCACACACCCCTGCCGCAAACCTACATTCACTGAGAACCAATCACTTTCCTCTCTTCCTAAACGTACACATGCCTTACATCCTCGATAAAAACTTTTCACTGCTTCTAACAACTTGCCACCCACACCATATATTCTTAATACCTTCCACAGAGCATCTCTGTCAACTCTATCATATGCCTTCTCCAGATCCATAAATGCTACATACAAATCCATTTGCTTTTCTAAGTATTTCTCACATACATTCTTCAAAGCAAACACCTGATCCACACATCCTCTACCACTTCTGAAACCACACTGCTCTTCCCCAATCTGATGCTCTGTACATGCCTTCACCCTCTCAGTCAATACCCTCCCATATAATTTCCCAGGAATACTCAACAAACGTATACCTCTGTAATTTGAGCACTCACTCTTATCCCCTTTGCCTTTGTACAATGGCACTATGCACGCATTCCGCCAATCCTCAGGCACCTCACCATGAGCCATACATACATTGAATAACCTTACCAACCAGTCAACAATACAGTCACCCCCTTTTTTAATAAATTCCACTGCAATACCATCCAAACCTGCTGCCTTGCCGGCTTTGATCTTCCGCAAAGCTTTTACTACCTCTTCTCTGTTTACCAAATCATTTTCCCCAACCCTCTGACTTTGCACACCACCTCGACCAAAACACCCTATATCTGCCACTCTGTCATCAAACACATTCAACAAACCTTCAAAATACTCACTCCATCGCCTTCTCACATCACCACTACTTGTTATCACCTCCCCATTTGCTCCCTTCACTTAAGTTCCCATTTGCTCCCTTGTCTTACGCACTTTATTTACCTCCTTCCAAAACATCTTTTTATTCTCCCTAAAATTTAATGATACTCTCTCACCCCAACTCTCATTTGCCCTCTTTTTCACCTCTTGCACCTTTCTCTTGACCTCCTGTCATATATATATATATTATCGAATCCGTGATGACCACGACTGGAGCATACTTCTCGTGCCATC
Organism: Panulirus ornatus; assembly: GCF_036320965.1. Lineage (NCBI taxonomy): Eukaryota > Metazoa > Arthropoda > Malacostraca > Decapoda > Palinuridae > Panulirus > Panulirus ornatus. The sequence goes on along the minus strand of NC_092224.1, from coordinate 78,843,542 downwards.
TCAGTTGTCAAAGAGAGGAAAGTGATTTATGAATTACAAAGAATTAGGATTTTTTGTCATAGAAGCCCAAGTGTGTGGTGGGAGAGCAAATGTGGCAGATTTTTTTCACTTAGACATGTAGTTATAGATAACAAAAAAAAAAAGACATGTAGCAATGGATGATTGAGAAGAGACACGTCGTTAAATTCACAGGTAGGCTTTTTTTGTGAACTTTTATATCTTTTTACTATGCATGGAAGGCTGTTGAAGCTCATTTAGTATGTTACTGTGAGAGGAGTTGCGTCTGCATGAGTTGTATTATGTGCGAGCTGTTTCTTCCTTACTTTATGTGTTCGTCATGGTTATCTGTGTCATCATGATAGATAAGCTGTTTGTTGTTTTGATGGGTGAGTCGCAAGACGAGAATGGAGTAGGGATGATAACAAAGTGAAGTAGGGATGATAACAAAGTGGAGTAGGGATGATAACAAAGTGAAGTAGGGATGATAACAAAGTGGAGTAGGGATGCTAGGTGATTGGAAAGGACTTATATATATAGAATGTTTGAGAAGTTGTCATGGTAGCGGCCTTTTCAGATATGTGATGGGTGGGAGTGATATCTTATTTTTATTAGATCTAGATTGATAAAACTTACTTGCATGCAGCATAGTATCAGAGGCAATTCAAGAACACTTGTGACTAGTCACGGCAGGCGAGGTGGAATTTCATCCCTGTGCGTCATTCACGTCACCAGACAAGACACAGATACTGCCCAGGCCTTATGTACCCTCGGTAACCAAGGCAAGCTGTGTACTTTATGATCCCCGTCGGTCACGGCTGTAAACACGAGTTGTTTGGAGGCAGAGTGAAGACTGTCCTGGGTTTTGCGTCACCTCGACAAACAAAAACGGGATGAAGTTGTTTTGAATTATCCAATTTTCGTATATTTAGCATCACAAAGCTAAATCATTGTCCCTGCTCATGTGTCTTCCGAGGTGCAATTTACCCACTTATTTCCTCATACATATTGTTTAGTAGAGAATAGAGGAGGCTGCAGAGGGCACACTGGCTTACACGAGGAAACTGATCCTTCCCAATGCTTTTGGCTTTTACGATGACGCAAGGCTGTATATCCCGTTCGTTCGCAATTCTATTTCCATGCCTGTGTTTACCTGTTTTGTTGACTGTATGTAAGTTTTTCGGATGTGAATTCCTTTCTTGCACGTTGTTTGCTGAGTTGAGATCCCAAGCAGTCTGTCTATACCCATTCCCATTCCCTTTGCGCTGTGCTTCTTCAAAGAATGGAAGTCCTGCTTCCCTGATCTATCTCCATATGGGAGCAGTTATCATAACGTCTAGAATTAACCCTTTCGCAGACTGATGGCGTACAATTGCGCCGCGAAGGCTCCTTCTTTTGTACACTGGTCAGGAGGTAATAAGCATCCAAGCTGTAGAATATTATGGTGACCTAGACGGCCTTAAACTACCTTTAATACTTTTAATACATGGTTCTCATTGCTTTACATCTCCTCTGATAATTACCGGTGAATTCTTCACTTGCGATATTGTTCTGTTCCTACGTCGTAAAGATGATAGCTTCGTTACCTTTTGTGTTTATGTATGCTGAGACGGCACCGACAACTAAATGCTCTGTTCAAGACCAGCGCATTAGCGATGCTGTTCCCATGGGGCGGGGTGGCTCCAGCAATGTATAAAGGCAAGTTTGAATATGTACTACATGTGTATATATGTATCTGTCTGTGTATGTATATGTGCGTGTATGGGCAGTCATATATATATATATATATATATATATATATATATATATATATATATATATATATATATATATATATACCTGTGGAAGGTATTAAGAATATATGGTGTGGGAGGAAAGTTGTTAGAAGCAGTGAAAAGTTTTTATCGAGGATGTAAGGCATGTGTACGTGTAGGAAGAGAGGAAAGTGATTGGTTCTCAGTGAATGTAGGTTTGCGGCAGGGGTGTGTGATGTCTCCATGGTTGTTTAATTTGTTTATGGATGGGGTTGTTAGGGAGGTAAATGCAAGAGTTTTGGAAAGAGGGGCAAGTATGAAGTCTGTTGGGGATGAGAGAGCTTGGGAAGTGAGTCGGTTGTTGTTCGCTGATGATACAGCGCTGGTGGCTGATTCATGTGAGAAACTGCAGAAGCTGGTGACTGAGTTTGGTAAAGTGTGTGGAAGAAGAAAGTTAAGAGTAAATGTGAATAAGAGCAAGGTTATTAGGTACAGTAGGGTTGAGGGTCAAGTCAATTGGGAGGTGAGTTTGAATGGAGAAAAACTGGAGGAAGTGAAGTGTTTTAGATATCTGGGAGTGGATCTGGCAGCGGATGGAACCATGGAAGCGGAAGTGGATCATAGGGTGGGGGAGGAGGCGAAAATTCTGGGGGCCTTGAAGAATGTGTGGAAGTCGAGAACATTATCTCGGAAAGCAAAAATGGGTATGTTTGAAGGAATAGTGGTTCCAACAATGTTGTATGGTTGCGAGGCGTGGGCTATGGATAGAGTTGTGCGCAGGAGGATGGATGTGCTGGAAATGAGATGTTTGAGGACAATGTGTGGTGTGAGGTGGTTTGATCGAGTGAGTAACGTAAGGGTAAGAGAGATGTGTGGAAATAAAAAGAGCGTGGTTGAGAGAGCAGAAGAGGGTGTTTTGAAGTGGTTTGGGCACATGGAGAGAATGAGTGAGGAAAGATTGACCAAGAGGATATATGTGTCGGAGGTGGAGGGAACGAGGAGAAGAGGGAGACCAAATTGGAGGTGGAAAGATGGAGTGAAAAAGATTTTGTGTGATCGGGGCCTGAACATGCAGGAGGGTGAAAGGAGGGCAAGGAATAGAGTGAATTGGAGCGATGTGGTATACCGGGGTTGACGTGCTGTCAGTGGATTGAATCAAGGCATGTGAAGCGTCTGGGGTAAACCATGGAAAGCTGTGTAGGTATGTATAGTTGCGTGTGTGGACGTATGTATATACATGTGTATGGGGGGGGGGGGGGGGGTTGGGCCATTTCTTTCGTCTGTTTCCTTGCGCTACCTCGCAAACGCGGGAGACAGCGACAAAGTAAAAAAAAAAAAAAAAAAAATGTATATATATGCGTGGATGGGCCTTTCCTCGTCTGTTTCCTGGCGCTACCTCGCTGACGCGGGAATCGGCGCTCAAGTGTGTGTGTGTGTATATATATATATATATATATATATATATATATATATATATATATATATATATATATTTTTTTTTTTTTTTATTTTGCTTTGTCGCTGTCTCCCGCGTTAGCGAAGTAGCGCAAGGAAACAGACGAAAGAATGGCCCAACCCACCCACATACACATGTATATACATACGCATCCACACACGCAAATATACATACCTATACATCTCAACGTATACATATATTTATACACACACAGACATATACATATATACACATGCACATAATTCATACTGTCTGCCTTTATTCATTCCCATCGCCACCCCCGCCACACATGAAAATAACCACCCCCTCCCCCCAAATGTGCGCGAGGTAGCGCTAGGAAAAGATAACAAAGGCCACTTTCGTTCACATTCAGTCTCTAGCTGTCATGTAATAATGCACCGAAACCACAGCTCCCTTTCCACATCCAGGCCCCACAGAACTTTCCATGGTTTACCCCAGACGCTTCACATGCCCTGGTTCAATCCACTGACAGCACGTCGACCCCGGTATACCACATCGTTCCAATTCACTCTGTTCCTTGCACGCCTTTCACCCTCCTGCATGTTCAGGTCACAATCACTCAAAATCTTTATCACTCCATCTTTCCACCTCCAATTTGGTCTCCCATTTCTCCTCGTTCCCTCCACCTCTGACACATATATCCTCTTGGTCAATCTTTCCTCACTCATTCTCTCCATGTGACCAAACCATTTCAACACACCCTCTTCTGCTCTCTCAACCACACTCTTTTTACTACCACACATCTCTCTTACCCTTTCATTACTTACTCGATCAAACCACCTCACACCACATATTGTCCTCAAATATCTCATTTCCAACACATCCACCCTCCTCCGCACAACCCTATTTATACCCCACGCCTCGCAACCATATAACATTTTTTGAACCAGTATTTCTTCAAACATACCCATTTTTGCTTTCCGATATAATGTTCTCGCGTTCCACACATTTTTCAACGCTCCCAGAGCCTTCGTCCCCTCCCCCACCCTGTGACTCACTTCCCCTTCCATGGTTCCATCCGCTGCCAAATCCACTCCCAGATATATATATATATATATATATATATATATATATATATATATATATATATATATATATATATATATATATATATACACTCTTGCCTACGTCAGGCAACCATTTGATCGACCAATCCGTCGAGGGGGATGAACAAGTGGGTTGACTGTGGACCCGCTGTCGCAACCAGGATTCTATAGACCCTGTGCTGACGACCTTTAAATTCATCACGGTCAGCAGCGCTAATTGCTACACCACGGAGGTCCATTACCGTGTACCTAGCTTCAAAACACTGCATATTTTTACAGTAAACTTTGCCAGTGTTCACTCAACAACGGTGAATCACTGATACCTGATGGCAAAAACATTTAAGAGAAAGATATATGTTATCTTTGCCTCTGAACCTTCCATCTTCCCTTGACAGCTTTTTGTTTGTTTTTAGTTATCGGCATTTTTTCTTACGGTGCTGTCGACTTCGGGATTATCAACTAACAGAGGTCCTTGGGTTGAGTCCTGAGGCACTCCACTCCACTCCAATTTTACCCCAGTAATATGGACCGTCAGCTGCTGATATGTTGGTCGCGACCTGATTCTAGTTAGTGACTCAGTGTCTACCGTGAGTGGTTTACCATCCATATTAGTCTCTAGCTTGTAACCCTGTCAAAACCTTTATAGAAAGTGGGATAGTGGAAAGCCGTCAGGAGAAGTTGCCCTTATGACAGGTGTCTTCGTCACCTTCGTCAGTAGATGGACTCAACGTCGGCAGGAGGAGGGGTTGGGTTTTAGATCTAGGGTTCCTTCTGGGAGACCCTCGAGTTGCCTAGCGTGAAGCGGTCATTCGTAAATTGGACACCACTCAAGTGCAAGCAGAGTTGTCCGCAATCCAGATTTCGTGCGATCTCCAGCCTCCTTGCTGCCCATGAACCACAAAGCGGCACATTCATGTGAATGGCATTCATTGTAACGCGATGGCAATGAAAGAATAGTAATACCAAGCACAAAAGGATTCTAGACTTGGTTCTGCTCTCCAGTATCTTGCACCGGACCCAGGTCTCTGGAAAAGACCGTTGTATTTACGGAGGTGAAATATTTCTCATCATTTGAAGGTGGGGCAAGAGCGTGCTGGAGATCAATCACTTCTATGCAAGAAAAAGCCAGGAATGGTATGGTGAGCGCAGATTTCTAGGGATGGATGTGGGCGTATGGACGTCGGGAGTTGATGAGGACAGATGGAAGGTTCAGAGGCTAAGATTACGTACATGCGTGTCTTAGATGCACTGACCTCCACCACGCCCTTGAATTTATGCAATATAAGAGTCCCATCCACACGACCAGTGTGGTGAAGGACTGGTCCACTCAGCACCAAGATGTGGAAGTCCTCGACTGGCCTTCTGATGTGTTGTGATATGAATCTGAATCGCGAGTTGGGTGTGGGTGATTGAAGTTGGTTGAGACGCCTCTGAATGAACGGCCCGGGAGCTGTGGGAATCAGTTAGGCAGCGTCCTAAGACCAGCTGCAACTTAGCGGGGTCCCTACCTGGAAGAATACGTGAAGTGGTTGACGTCCAGGGAAGCTAGGACTTATAATGAAAGTCAGTCCCATTATCAATTATCATAAAATTAAGATTACGGTTTTCATCGAAAATTCCTCAACTTTCACCTTTGAGAGTTGTGTAATTCCACCTCTTGACTCTGTAAACATCCTTGGTATTACTGTAACATTAACTGTATCTTAGAAACCCCACATAACAGAAATAGCTAAGTTTAAGTCTGCCGCTAAGACTGTGGAAGTCCTGTTTAGATTCCGAAACTTATCTCGAACGGTTGTTAGGTTTATACAAGGGAGTGATTCGTCCTTGTATGGAGTACTGCTGCTCTCACATCTGGGTAGGTTCTAGCTCTGTATTCTTACTTGACAGCGTCGATTCGTCAGCGGTCCGTCTTAAAAACTTTCCCAAACTGACTTCCAAACTTGATCCCCTTGCCCTACGCCGCAGTGTTAGTTCTCTTTCCCTCTTCTATAGGTATTACTTTGGTTTTTGCTCCTTAGAACTGGCTGTTTGTGTGCCCTCACCACTAACTAGACCATGCAATACTCGGCAAGCTGCTGCGTCACATGATTACTCTGTGGCCGTTGGCATCAAAGATGAGCTGTTTCGATGAGAGATTCTATCCCGACATCTCGAAGCTTTGAAACTCCCTATCCTCTTAAGTCTTTCACAATAACTATGGCCTGGCACATTTTTGAAGACAGGTTCTTCAACTCCTTCAAAATTCGTAAATTCTCTCCCTTGTCTCTTCTTTTTCCCCATCATAATCATTTCAATATATAGATTACTGCCCGGTCTTGATGTGGACTTGTGGTGACCGGAGTCTCCAAGGTTAAAGAAAGAAAAATGAAACACGATAAGTCTCAAGTGCACATTCGTTTAATCATATCGTCGGGGAAGTACGAAATTGAACCCTTCGGTTTACTATCTATATAAGAGATAGTCCTTTTATGAAGGCTTTTTATAGGTTATCACATTTTTGTGCCATCTGCTTGCTCCATCTTCACAGCTGAGGTCAGTGCAGTCCTTATGGCTGTGGAAAATGTATATCATTCAGGATTTAAGGGACAAAATGTCATTATTAATACAGATTCTAGCTGTGTTTTGTCCTCGTAACAGCAACTGCCACCCACTCAACCTTTGGTGCAAGAAGTGAAGGATTAGCTGGTCCTCCTGCACTCTAGGAGACGTACCAAGGGAAATTTTGTTGGGTACCACCGCGTGTGGACATAGAACGAAACGAAAAAGCAAACAAAGCTGCTACAGAAACAGATCAGAATTTTTTTCTTTCTTTTAAACTATTCGCCATTTCCCACGTTAGCGAGGTAGCGTTAAGAACAGAGGACTGGGCCTTCTTTGGAATATCCTCACCTGGCCCCCTCTGTTCCTTCTTTTGGAAAAAAAAAAAAAAAAACGAGAGGGGAGGATTTCCAGCCCCCCGCTCCCTCCCCTTTTAGTCGCCTTCTACGACACGCAGTGAATACGTGGGAAGTATTCTTAATCCCCTATCCCCAGGGATAAACAGATCAGAATTACCTAATTTTAATGTTCCGTACGGCGATTTTCGGGAAACAGTCCATGAATATATGATAAATGAATGACAAGTAAGAGGGAGGAGTGGTTTAACAACCAATCTAAAGCTAAAAGGTATAAGACGAAAGATCAAAAAGTGGGAATCCTCATCTTAAGCAATCATGACTAGGCTCCAATTTGGACACCCTAATCTCGCTCATGGCCACTTGAAGTCAAGTGGTGAAGAATAACAGGTTCTCTGTGCCACACCTGTCACTCTGATTTGGTAATACAACACGTTTCAATGGAACGCGCTCTTTTTAATCGAGAGTGGAGAGTAAATTCATTACATGGCAGGTCCATGAATGAATTGCTCGGTGACAACAGTAATATTGACATGTTAATGGAATTCTTAATGCAAGTTTATATAAATTTTAACGATTTCTAGTATTATTATCATTATTATCATTATAATTATTAATATTATTATTATTTTTGTTGTTATTATTATTATTATCATCATATATATGATATAAATGTATGTATATATATATTTTTATATTTTTGCTTTGTCGCTGTCTCCCGCGTTAGCGAGGTAGCGCAAGCAAACAGACGAAAGAATGGCCCAACCCACCCACACACACATGTATATACATACACGTCCACACACGCAAATATACATGCCTATACATCGCAACGTATACATATATATACATACACACAGACATATACATATATACCCATGTACATAATTCATACTGTCTGCCTTTATTCATTCCCATCGCCAGCCCGCCTCACATGAAAGTAGAAAAAAAAAACCTCCCCCTCATGTGTGCGAGGGAGCGCTAGGAAAAGACAACAAAGGCCACATTCATTCACACTCAGTCTCTAGATGTCATGTAAATAATGCACCGAAACCACAGCTCCCTTTCCACATCCAGGCCCCACAGAACTTTCCATGGTTTACCCAAGACGCTTCACATGCCCTGGTTCAATCCATTGACAGCACGTCGACCCCGGTATACCACATCGTTCCAATTCACACTATTCCTTGCATGCCTTTCACCCCCCTGAATGTTCAGTCCCCGATCACTCAAAATCTCTTTCACTCCATCTTTCCACCTCCAATTTGGTCTCCCACTTCTCGTTCCCTCCACCTCTGACACATATATCTTCTTGGTCAGTCTTTCCTCACTCATTGTCTCCATGTGACCAAACCATTTCAAAACACCCTCTTCTGCTCTCTCAACCACACTCTTTTTATTACCACACATCTCTCTTACCCTATTATTACTTACTCGATCAAATCACCTCACACCACATATTGTCCTCAAACATCTCATTTCCAGCACATCTACCCTCCTGTGCACAACTCTATCTATAGCCCACGCCTCGCAGCCATATAACATTGTTGGAACCACTATTCCTTCAAACATACCCATTTTTGCTTTCCGAGATAATGTTCTCGACTTCCACACATTCTTCAATGCTCCCAGAACTTTTGGCCCCTCCCCCACCCTATGATTCACTTCTGCTTCCATGGTTCCATCCGCTGCCAAATCCACTCCCAGACATCTAAAACACTTCACTTCCTCCAGTTTTTCTCCATTCAAACTTATCTCCCAATTGACTTGTCCCTCAACCCTACTGTACCTAATAACCTTGCTCATATTCACATTTACTGTCAGCTTTCTTCTTTCACACACTTTACCAAACTCAGTCACCAGCTTCTACAGTTTCTCACACGAATCAGCCACCAGCGCTGTATCATCACCGAACAACAATCGACTCACTTCCCAAGCTCTCTCATCCACAACAGACTGCATACTTGCCCCTTTCTAAAACTCTTGCTTTCACCTCCCTAACAACCCCATCCATAAACAAATTAAACAACCATGGAGACATCACACACCCCTGCCGAAAACCTGCATTCACTGAGAACCAATCACTTTCCTCTTTTCCTGCACGTACACATGCCTTACATCTTCGATAAAAACTTTTCACTGCTTCTAACAACTTGCCTCCCACACCATATATTCTTAATACCTTCCACAGAGCATCTCTATCAACTCTATCATATGCCATCTCCAGATCCATAAATGCCACATACAAATCCATTTGCTTTTCTAAGTATTTCTCACAAACATTCTTCAAAGCAAACACCTGATCCACACATCCTCTACCACTTCTAAACCCACACTGCTCTTCCCCAGTCTGATGCTCTGTACATGCCTTCACCCTCTCAATCAATACCCTCCCATATAATTTCCCAGGAATACTCAACAAACTGATACTTCTGTAATTTGAGCACTCACTTTTATCCCCTTTGCCTTTGTACAATGGCACTATGCAAGCATTCCGCCAATCCTCAGGCACCTCACCATGAGTCATACATACATTAAATAACCTTACCAACCAGTCAACAATACAGTCACCCCCTTTTTTAATAAATTCCACTGCAATACCATCCAAACCTGCTGCCTTGCCGGCTTTCATCTTCCGCAAAGCTTTTACTGCCTCTTCTCTGATTACCAAATCATTTTCCCTAACCCTCTTACTTTGCACACCACCTCAACCAAAACACCCTATATCTGCCACTCTATCATCAAACACATTCAACAAACCTTCAAAATACTAACTCCATCTCCTTCTCACATCACCACTACTTGTTATCACCTCCCCATTAGCCCCCTTCACTGAAGTTCCCATTGATCACCTTGTCTTACGCGCTTAATTTACCTCCTTCCAAAACATCTGTGTATATATATATATATATATATATATATATATATATATATATATATATATATATATATATATATATATATTTCTTTTTTTCAAACTATTCGCCATTTCCCGCATTAGCAAGGTAGCGTTAAGAACAGAGGACTGGGCCTCTGAGGGAATATCCTCACCTGGCCCCCTTCTCTGTTCCTTCTCTTAAAAAAAAAAAAAAACAAGAGGGGAGGATTTCCAGCCCCCCGCTCCCTCCCCTTTTAGTCGCCTTCTACGACACGCAGGGAATACGTGGGAAGTATTCTTAATCCCCTATCCCCAGGGATAATATATATATATATATATATATATATATATATATATATATATATATATATATATATATATATATATATATATATAAGATGAATTTATAAGAGTTTTTTTCTGAATTAAGAACGCTGAATAGCTTTAGATGCTTCAGTGCTTGGCTTATAAACCAAATTTTTATAATCCAGTCCAATCCCACATTCTTGTATTTCTCATGACGGTATATTTACGCGGAAGTCCACTTGTCAATTATAGTGTTTTCATTCTTCCTCGTGGTTATCAGCAAACACTAGATCACACGCATCTCTGTGACCTAATACAATTTTAGAACATACGAAATAATATCCGTTTCATACCTAAAGCGTAAATACACCCTTATGTAATCCAATACCGATGCTATTTTTTGCATTTTTTATTACAACAATATCAGTTATTTGATAAACGCATGTAACATTATTTTCTAATTCTATGATATGGTTATCCAGTCCCGCTCACCCAACATAGTCCTGTTGAAAACCGAACCAGCAGTCGATCGCGTATTGTTCGACCCTCTGGGGGAACAAGAGGGCGAAAGCACATGTCCCCAACGAGAGTAAGACTCAGGTGGAGCCTTCTGATGCTGGTCCTGCTCCATCTGACACCAATCTATCAGTGGAGTTGCATTTTTTTTTTGTTGTTGTTGTGTTGTAGAACACAGTGTTCCTTTTACGCTATCTGACCGTCTCATGGACCTTCACAAGATGTTTCCGAACTCTGCCATTGTCCAGACGGTGACTTCAAAACGAACAAAGTATTATGAGGTGGTCAGAGCTCTGGTTAAGACTACAACGGAGGAATTGATCCAGAAACTAAGGAGACACAAATTCTCTGTGATTACTGATGAGGCATGAGATGTTAGTACCACGAAGTCATGTACTATCGTTGGACGTTCTTATTATAGTGTAGGAGGCACGACAGAACCTTGAGGGACACCGTTGTTGATGGAAAAAGAGGGAGGGGCTGATCCATCAACAAACGCGGAGATAGATCGGCCTAGTCATATTCCTCCCTATATTTGATGATATCTGTCTCAATGCAGATATCTCTGCAGAATATGTGGATGACTTGACCTAGGCTGAAATTGCAAAAGTATCCAAAGATTTAAATTTCACTGTGCAAAATAGACTTAAAGATCTTGCAAGAGACTGTAGGGCTGTTAGAATGACTCCTAACCCTCCCAATTGTGAGGTAATGGTAGTATGTCCTCCCAAAAGGCCTACTGTCTTTCCCCAACTCTCTGTGAATGACAGTAGTTCACCCATTGTGTTCAAATGTAAGCTTTTAGTGTTCAGATCAACTACGCATCAACCTCGAATGACCTTGTTAACTACATAATCTCCAAAGCAAACAAATACGTATTCATAATAGAAAGAACAAGTCTGTTTGGCTTCAGCATAGATGCAATGTTCACTTTGTGTGTTTGGTTCATAAGAACAACCCTGAAGAACAACCCTGAAGTATGCAACTCTTGTGTAGCATCCAGGATTAATGCAGACCCAACACACTACTAGAACGCATCCAAAAGAGATGTTTGAGAATCGTCTTAACAACAAATATGAAAGCTATGAGAGATCACTAAGATACTTAATACACTAGGTTGCAGATAAAATGTAAAGAATTAACGGTACGTTCTGGAAAGACCCTTCTCAAATCTATTGCTACAGACATTTCTCGCCCCATCGTTCGCATAACATCCTTGGAAGAGTCACAAGGTGAGGAAGACAACTTTTACAATCAGTCAGACGTAGAACATCTCGCTACAGTAACTCAAGTCTCGCATATCTGGTGCCAAAACTCAGTGCTCCCTATCAGTCACATGATCTTATAACTCTCCTATTTTTTTTTACTTTATACGACAGCTTTTATCCCTGGGGATAGGGGAGAAAGAATACTTCCCACACATTCCTCACGTGTCGTAGAAGGCGACTAAAGGGGACGGGAGCGGGGGGCTAGAAACCCTCCCCTCCTTGTATTTTAACTTTTTAAAAGGGGAAACAGAAGAAGGAGTCACGCGGGGAGTGCTCATCCTCCTCGAAGGCTCAGATTGGGGTGTCTAAATTTGTGTGGATGTAACCAAGATGAGAAAAAAGGAGAGATAGGTAGTATGTTTGAGGAAAGGAACCTGTTTGTTTTGGCTCTGAGTAAAAAGAAGCTCAAGGGTAAAGGAGAAGAGTGGTTTGGGAATGTCTTGGGAATAAAGTCAGGGGTTGGTGAGGACAAGAGCAATGGAAAGAGTAGCACTGCTCCTGAAACATGAGTGGTGGGAGTGTGTGATAGAGTGTAAGAAAGTAAACCCTAGATTGATATGGGTAAAACTGAAAATGGATGGAGAGAGATGGGTGATTATTGGTGCATATGCACCTGTGCATGAGAAGAAAGGTAATGAGAGGCAAGTGTTTTGGGAGCAGCTGAGTGTGTTAGTAGATTTGGTGTACGAGACCGGGTTATAGTGATGGGTGATTTGAATGTAAAGGTGAGTAATGTGGCAGCTGAGGGAATAATTGGTGTACATGGGGTGTTCAGTGTTGTAAATGGAAATGGTGTAGAGCTTGTAGATTTGTGTGTTGAAAAAGGACTGGTGATTGGGAATACCTGTTTTAAAAAGAGAGATATACATAAGTATACGTTGGAAAGGATCACAATTTTGCGCGTGATCAAGATATTCCTATGAGTCCAGGGGGGAAATGAAACACGATAAGTTCCCAAGTGCACTTTCGTGTAATAATCACATCAACAAGGGAGATACGAGAGAGAAACATAACAGTCAGTTGATATACATCGAAGAGACGAAGCTACGACGCCATTTGGTAAACATGTGTCTCCCCTGATGATGTGATTATTACACGAAAGTGCACTTGGGAACTTATCGTGTTTCATTTTCCCCGTAGACTCGTAGGAATAAGTATACGTATGTAAGTAGGAGAGATGGCCAAAGAGCATTATTGGATTACGTGTTAATTGATAGGCGCGTGAAAGAGAGACTTTTGGATGTTAATGTGCTGAGAGGTGCAACTGGAGGGATGTCTGATTATTATCTTGTGGAGGCGAAGGAGAAGATTTGTAGAGGTTTTCAGAAAAGAAGAAAGAATGTTGGGGTGAAGAGAGTGGTGAGAATAAGTGAGCTTGGGAAGGAGACTTGTGTGAGTAAGTACCAGGAGAGACTGAGTACAGAATGGGAAAAGGTGAGAGCAAAGGACGTAAGGGGAGTGGGGGAGGAATGGGATATATTTAGGGAAGCAGTGATGGCTTGCGCAAAAGATTCTTGCAGCAATAGAAGCGTGGGAGGTAGGCAGATTAGAAAGGGTAGTGAGTGGTGGGATGAAGAAGTAAAATTATTTGTGAAAGAGAAGAGAGGGGCATTTGGACGATTTTTGCAGGGAAATAGTGCAAATGAGTGGGAGATGTATAAAAGAGAGAGGCAGGAGGTCAAGAGACAGTTGCAAGAGGTGAAAAAGAGGGCAAATGAAAGTTGGGATGAGAGAGTATCATTAAATTTTAGGGAGAATAAAAAGACGTTTTGGAAGGAGGTAAATAAAGTGCGTAAGACAAGGGAACAAATGGGAAAATCGTCGATGGGGCCTATGGGGAGGTAATAACAGGTGGTGGTCACGTGAGAAGGGGATGGAGTGAGTATTTTGAAGGTTTGTTGAATGTGTTAAATGATAGAGTGGCAGATATAGGGTGTTTTGGTCCAGGTGGTGTGCGAAGTGAGAGGGTTAGAGAGGATGATTTGGTAAACAGAGAAGAGGTAGTAAAAGCTTTGCGGAAGATGAAAGCCGGCAAGGCAGCGGGATTAGATGGTATTGCTGTGGAATCTATCAAAAAAGGGATGACTTGTTGACTGGTTGGTAAGGTTATTTAATGTATGTATGATTCATGGTGAGGTGCCTGAGGATTGGCGGATTGCATGCATAGTGCCATTGTACAAAGGCAAAGGGGATAAAGGTGAGTGCTCAAATTACAGAGGTATAAGTTTGTTGAGTATTCCTGGGAAATTATATGGGAAGGTATCAATTGAGAGGGTGAAGGCATGTACAGAGCATCAGATTGGGGAATAGCAGTGTGGTTTCAGAAGTATAGAGGATGTGTGGATCAGGTTTTTGCTCTGAAGAATGTATGTAAGAAATACTCAGAAAAGCAAATGGATTTGTATGTAGAATTTATGGATCTAGAGAAGGCATATGCTAAAGTTGATAGAGATGCTCTGTGGAAGGCATTAAGATTATATGGTGTGGGAGGCAAGTTGTTAGAAGCAGTGAAAAGTTTTTATCGAGGATGTAAGGCATGTGTACGAGTAGGAAGAGAGGAAAGTGATTGGTTCTCAGTGAATGTTGAGTTGCGGCAGGGGTGCGTGATGTCTCCATGGTTGTTTAATTTGTTTATGGATGGGGTTGTTAGGGAGGTGAATGCAAGAGTTTTGGAGAGAGGGGCAAGTATGCAGTCGGTTGTGGATGACAGAGCTTGGGAGTGAGTCAGTTGTTGTCCGCTGATGATACAGCGCTGGTGGCTGATTCGGATAAGAAACTGTAGAAGCTGGTGACTGAGTTTGGTAAAGTGTGTGAAAGAAGAAAGCTGACAGTAAATGTGAATAAGAGCAAGGTTATTAGGTACAGTAGAGTTGAGGGACAAGTCAGTTGGGAGATAAGTTTGAATGGAGAAAAACTGGAGGAAATGAAGTGTTTTAGATATCTGGGAGTGGATTTGGCAGTGGATGGAACCATGGAAGCGGAGGTGAGTCACAGGTTGAGGGAGGGGGCGAAAGTTCTGGGAGCGTTGAAAAATATGTGGAAGGCGAGAACGTTATCTCTGAAAGCAAAAATGGGTATGTTTGAAGGAATAGTGGTTCCAACAATGTTATATGGTTGCAAGGCGTGGGCTATGGATAGAGTTGTGAGAAGGAGGGTGGATGTGCTGGAAATGAGATGTTTTAGGACAATATGTGGTGTGAGGTGGTTTGATCAAGTAAGTAATGAAAGGGTAAGAGAGATGTGTGGTACTAAAAAGAGTGTGGTTGAGAGAGTAGAAGAGGGTGTTTTGAAATGGTTCGGTCACATGGAAAGAATGAGTGAGGAAAGATTGACAAAGAGGATATATGTCTCAGAGGTGGAGGGAACGAGGAGAAGTGAGAGACCAAATTGGAGGTAGAAAGATGGAGTGAAAAAGATTATGAGCTATTGGGGTCCTGAACATGCAGAAGGGTGAAAGGCATGCAAAGAATAGAGTTAATTGGAACTATGTGGTATACCGGGGTCGACGTGCTGTCAATGGATTGAACCAGGACATCTGAAGCGTCTGGGGTAAACCATGGAAAGTTTTGTGTGGCCTGGATGTGGAAAGGGAGCTGTGGTTTCGGTGCATTATACATGACAGCTAGAGACTGAGTGTGAACGAATGTGGCCTTTGTTGTCTTTTCCTAACGCTACCTCGCGCGCATGTGGGGGGAGGGGGTTGTCATTTCATGTGTGGCGGGTTGGCGACAGGAATGAATAAAGGCAGCAAGTATGAATTATGAACATGTATATATATATATATATATATATATATATATATATATATATATATATATATATATATATATATTATACGTTGAAATGTATAGGTATGTATATGGACATGTGTCGACGTGTATGTATATACATGTGTATGTGGGAGGGTTGGGCCATTCTTTCGTCTGTTTCCTTGCGCTACCTCGCTAACGCGTAAGACAGCGACAAGATATAATAATAAAGAAATGCGACAGCTTTATATTTTGTTTTTCATTATCTTAACATAAATCATCCAACTGAGATGATGTAAACCATGATACAGTTTTATTCTAAGAATAAATTTCTTGGTAAATAACTCATTATTAGTATTAGTATTATTATTATTATTATTATTATTATTATTATTATTATTATTATTATTGTTGTTGTTATTATTATGTCAGTAGTAGTAGTAGTAATGTTATTAATGTAATAATGGTGATTATTATTATTATTATTATTATTATTATTATTATTATTTTTATCATTATTATTTCATATGTAACCAGTTGATGCTCTGGTAAATTAACTTTTAAACCCCAGAGACTGAGCAGAGCCGGCTGTCTCTATTGTGCTGCGTTGCAGCAATTACTGGGTGCTTACTGCTTATTGTGTGTTGAACTTCAGTCTGTGTGCATTTTACATAACTATTCCTTATCACCATCATTTCCCTATTGAGGGAGTTAGCTCACTTGTGAATTAGGCCCTGTTCTTCACTCATTATCGGCAGGCGTGTAATGATGTATGCCACATCTGCCGCCTATATTTGATAAAGATAGTATATGTAACTTAGTGGTCAGTATGATTGGCATAGTTCGGTCATTAGTGATATTATCAAGGGGTTTTGCTGAAACCATGGCTTATAGGCGCCCTTGATAAGCTTCACTGATCATCTAATTACCATTTGTATTCTTTTATAGATATTTTATACCCATAACTTACGAATAGAATAATTCATTTTTCAATAATTTTGATGTTTACGTATATATACACATGTGTATATTTCCTTGTTTTGAATTTATGATGTTTATCCTGTACATGTTAATGCATTATAGATAAATGCAAAATTTTATGAAATGGTATTGCTGTTTTTCTTATTGTTCTTATTATTATCGTCATTATTATTATTATTATCATCACTATTATTATTATTTTATTACTATATTTTATTATTATTTTGTGGATTGGATTCGTACGGTATGTGTTATGTACATTTATTATTCAGAATAGTATAAACATAATTAAGACAAAAATGATGTAATTACCGACAACCTTTAATTTCAATTATCTTCGTCATCCTGTAAATGTATAGTTTACTTCACTTCTATAGTACAGAGAAAACGGGTTCATGACGTCACAGTCGAGAAACCAGTCACAACGCGGGAAAGGTGACCAGTTAGGCCGTTTGCTGAGACGTATTTAACCTACCGACAGACGCAGCTCCACCAGTGCAGTCAGTAATGTAATATTGTTTTGTTGGTGGTGTCAGCTGCTTCCGTAGTGTTTGTTTCTCTGTACACCATATCATGGTAAGGTATATGCTGATAATCAGGAGGAAAACTGAAACACGATAAAGTCCAGAGTGCACTTACGTTATTACATCTGGGGACACGACTCAGAATTATTCCGTCTTCCATGAGCATGTAGCGCACACTATTACACATGGATGAAATTGTTACAGTTTTCCTCGTGGTTATCGGCAAGTACTTAGATCTTACACATCACTATGATCCTCATATTTATATATATATATATATATATATATATATATATATATATATATATATATATATATATATGGGAGTATGTGATAGAATGTAAGAAAGTAAATTCTCGATTAATATGGGTAAAACTGAAAGTTGATGGAGAGAGGTGGGTGATTATTGGTGCATATGCACCTGGGCATGAGAAGAAAGATCATGAGAGGCAAGTGTTTTGGGAGCAGCTGAATGAGTGTGTTAGTGGTTTTGATGCACGAGACCGGGTTATAGTGATGGGTGATTTGAATGCAAAGGTGAGTAATGTGGCAGTTGAGGGAATAATTGGTATACATGGGCTGTTCAGTGTTGTAAATGGAAATGGTGAAGAGCTTGTAGATTTATGTGCTGAAAAAGGACTGATGATTGGGAATACCTGGTTTAAAAAGCGAGATATGCATAAGTATACTTATGTAAGTAGGAGAGATGGCCAGAGAGCGTTATTGGATTACGTGTTAATTGACAGGCGTGCGAAAGAGAGACTTTTGGATGTTAATGTGCTGAGAGGTGCAACTGGAGGGATGTCTGATCATTATCTTGTGGAGGCTAAGGTGAAGATTTGTGTGGGTTTTCAGAAAAGAAGAGTGAATGTTGGGGTGAAGAGGGTGGTGAGAGTAAGTGAGCTTGGGAAGGAGACCTGTGTGAGGAAGTACCAGGAGAGACTGAGTACAGAATGGAAAAAGGTGAGAACAATGGAAGTAAGGGGAGTGGGGGAGGAATGGGATGTATTTAGGGAATCAGTGATGGATTGCGCAAAAGATGCTTGTGGCATGAGAAGAGTGGGAGGTGGGTTGATTAGAAAGGGTAGTGAGTGGTGGGATGAAGAAGTAAGAGTATTAGTGAAAGAGAAGAGAGAGGCATTTGGACGATTTTTGCAGGGAAAAAATGCAATTGAGTGGGAGATGTATAAAAGAAAGAGACAGGAGGTCAAGAGAAAGGTGCAAGAGGTGAAAAAAAAAGGGCAAATGAGAGTTGGGGTGAGAGAGTATCATTAAATTTTAGGGAGAATAAAGAGATGTTCTGGAAGGAGGTAAATAAAGTGCGTAAGACAAGGGAGCAAATGGGAACTTCAGTGAAGGGCGCAAATGGGGAGGTGATAACAAGTAGTGGTGATGTGAGAAGGAGATGGAGTGAGTATTTTGAAGGTTTGTTGAATGTGTTTGATGATAGAGTGGCAGATATAGGGTGTTTTGGTCGATGTGGTGTGCAAAGTGAGAGGGTTAGGGAAAATGATTTGGTAAACAGAGAAGAGGTAGTGAAAGCTTTCCGGAAGATGAAAGCCGGCAAGGCAGCAGGTTTGGATGGTATTGCAGTGGAATTTATTAAAAAAGGGGGTGACTGTATTGTTGACTGGTTGGTAAGGTTATTCAATGTATGTATGACTCATGGTGAGGTGCCTGAGGATTGGCGGAATGCGTGCATAGTGCCATTGTACAAAGGCAAAGGGGATAAGAGTGAGTGCTCGAATTACAGAGGTATAAGTTTGTTGAATATTCCTGGTAAATTATATGGGAGGGTATTGATTGAGAGGGTGAAGGCATGTACAGAGCATCAGATTGGGGAAGAGCAGTGTGGTTTCAGAAGTGGTAGAGGATGTGTAGATCAGGTGTATGCTTTGAAGAATGTATGTGAGAAATACTTAGAAAAGCAAAGGGATTTGTATGTAGCATTTATGGATCTGGGCATATGATAGAGTTGATAGAGATGCTCTGTGGAAGGTATTAAGAATATATGGTGTGGGAGGCAAGTTGTTAGAAGCAGTGAAAAGTTTTTATCGAGGATGTAAGGCATGTGTACGTGTAGGAAGAGAGGAAAGTGATTGGTTCTCAGTGAATGTAGGTTTGCGGCAGGGGTGTGTGATGTCTCCATGGTTGTTTAATTTGTTTATGGATGGGGTTGTTAGGGAGGTAAATGCAAGAGTTTTGGAAAGAGGGGCAAGTATGAAGTCAGTTGGGGATGAGAGAGCTTGGGAAGTGAGTCGATTGTTGTTCGGTGATGATACAGCGCTGGTGGCTGATTCGTGTGAGAAACTGTAGAAGCTGGTGACTGAGTTTGGTAAAGTGTGTGGAAGAAGAAAGTTAAGAGTAAATGTGAATAAGAGCAAGGTTATTAGGTACAGTAGGGTTGAGGGTCAAGTCAATTGGGAGGTGAGTTTGAATGGAGAAAAACTGGAGGAAGTGAAGTGTTTTAGATATCTGGGAGTGGATCTGGCAGCGGATGGAACCATGGAAGCGGAAGTGGATCATAGGGTGGGGGAGGGGGCGAAAATTCTGGGAGCCTTGAAGAATGTGTGGAAGTCGAGAACATTATCTCGGAAAGCAAAAATGGGTATGTTTGAAGGAATAGTGGTTCCAACAATGTTGTATGGTTGCGAGGCGTGGGCTATGGATAGAGTTGTGCGCAGGAGGATGGATGTGCTGGAAATGAGATGTTTGAGGACAATGTGTGGTGTGAGGTGGCTTGATCGAGTGAGTAACGTAAGGGTAAGAGAGATGTGTGGAAATAAAAAGAGCGTGGTTGAGAGAGCAGAAGAGGGTGTTTTGAAGTGGTTTGGACACATGGAGAGAATGAGTGAGGAAAGATTGACCAAGAGGATATATGCGTCGGAGGTGGAGGGAACGAGGAGAAGAGGGAGACCAAATTGGAGGTGGAAAGATGGAGTGAAAAAGATTTTGTGTGATCGGGGCCTGAACATGCAGGAGGGTGAAAGGAGGGCAAGGAATAGAGTGAATTGGAGCGATGTGGTATACCGGGGTTGACGTGCTGTCAGTGGATTGAATCAAGGCATGTGAAGCGTCTGGGGTAAACCATGGAAAGCTGTGTAGGTATGTGTATTTGCGTGTGTGGAGGTATGTGTATACGTGTGTATGGGGGGGGGCCATTTCTTTCGTCTGTTTCCTTGCGCTACCTCGCAAACGCGGGAGACAGCGACAAAGTATAATAAATAATAAATATATATATATATATATATATATATATATATATATATATATATATTGTTACGGAACACGTGTTTGTGCTCACATGTTCGTGTATATAACGTGTGTGTGTCCTTGTGTATGTTATTTCTATTCAGGACGAGGATTAAGGCCTCCCTCTGAGACGTCCTCGGAGCTTCAGTTCACACCAAGCATTAGGCGTAATAATTTGATTTTAATTTAATTTTGAAACCAGTTGGTCATTTGTCCTTGAGCACGCCGACCCTTCTCCGAGACGGGGGGATTAATTTCACCACCGTACTGGACATGTCATCCCTGTAGGCTTACAAGAGGGAGGGTGATCTATGCAGTTTTGAGCTACGCATTCTCCAACCAATCAGAATATTTCTGAGTCCCATAGCCAATCAAAATGTAAGGTTGTATATCTAGCAGGGAACGCTTGTCTTTACTGTAACATATACCCATGACACCCGTTGAGTCTCTCTTCTTTCTAGCCCAGCGAGGTAAGTGGTCCACCCCTGCGGTAAGTCCTGCTGTGTTGTAAGCCTGTACGCCCTGCTGTGCTATAAGCCCATTACCCTAGTGTTGTGCTGTAAGCCCGTTATAATTATCAGTGTAATGTTATCGAAGAACTGCCTTAGAGGAAAGAGAACTGGCTTAAAATCTTATCTGGAATGTTATCTTATGTTCAATATTAAACTCACTTTCAATGTTAACGTAATGTTTCATGCTTGATTTATGTGCCTATCTTTGTACACTTGAATTCTTTCATTATAAGAAGATTTAATGTAATGCTGGTCTTTAATTCACTCCCATAACTTTATTATTGTGTTATCCTGAGTTGTGCAACTTGACAAATCTATAACGTCCTTGCATTGCAAGACAAGGAACAGTAGTATTTGTAACATTATTACTGGCGACCTTGTCTGAATAAGTATTGAGTTCGTAACATATATATATATATATATATATATATATATATATATATATATATATATATATATATATATATGTATATATATATATATATTTTTTTTCTTTTTTTTCTTTCAAACTATTCGCCATTTCCCGCATTAGCGAGGTAGCGTTAAGAACAGAGGACTGAGCCTTTGAGGGACTACCCTCACCTGGCCCAATTCTCTGTTCCTTCTTTTGGAAAATTAAAAAAAAAAACGAGAGGGGAGGATTTCCAGCCCCCCGCTCCCTCCCCTTTTAGTCGCCTTCTACGACACGCAGGGAATACGTGGGAAGTATTCTTGCTCCCCTATCCCCAGGGATAATATATATATATATATATATATATATATATATATATATATATATATATATATATATATATATATATATATTTGCTTTGTCGCTGTCTCCCGCGTTTGCGAGGTAGCGCAAGGAAACAGACGAAAGAAATGGCCCAACCCACCCCCATGCACATGTATATACATACGTCCACACACGCAAATACACATACCTACACAGCTTTCCATGGTTTACCCTAGACGCTTCACATGCCCTGATTCAATCCACTGACAGCACGTCAACCCCGGTATACCACATCGATCCAATTCACTCTATTCCTTGCCCTCCTTTCACCCTCCTGCATGTTCAGGCCCCGATCACACAAAATCTTTTTCACTCCATCTTTCCACCTCCAATTTGGTCTCCCACTTCTCCTCGTTCCCTCCACCTCCGACACATATATCCTCTTGGTCAGTCTTTCCTCATTCATTCTCGCCATGTGCCCAAACCATTTCAAAACACCCTCTTCTGCTCTCTCAGCCACGCTCTTTTTATTTCCACACATTTCTCTTACCCTTACGTTACTTACTCGATCAAACCACCTCACACCACACATTGTCCTCAAACATCTCATTTCCAGCACATCCATCCTCCTGCGCACAACTCTATCCATAGCCCACGCCTCGCAACCATACAACATTGTTGGAACCACTATTCCTTCAAACATACCCATTTTTGCTTTCCGAGATAATGTTCTCGACTTCCACACATTCTTCAAGGCTCCCAGAATTTTCGCCCCCTCCCCCACCCTATGATCCACTTCCGCTTCCATGGTTCCATCCGCTGCCAGATCCACTCCCAGATATCTAAAACACTTTACTTCCTCCAGTTTTTCTCCATTCAAACTTTCCTCCCAATTGACTTGACCCTCAACCCTACTGTACCAAATAACCTTGCTCTTATTCACATTTACTCTTAACTTTCTTCTTTCACACACTTTACCAAACTCAGTCACCAGCTTCTGCAGTTTCTCACATGAATCAGCTACCAGCGCTGTATCATCAGCGAACAACAACTGACTCACTTCCCAAGCTCTCTCATCCACAACAGACTTCATACTTGCCCCTCTTTCCAAAACTCTTGCATTCACCTCCCTAACAACCCCATCCATAAACAAATTAAACAACCATGGAGACATCACACACCCCTGCCGCAAACCTACATTCACTGAGAACCAATCACTTTCCTCTCTTCCTACACGTACACATGCCTTACATCCTTAATAAAAACTTTTCACTGCTTCTAACAACTTGCCTCCCACACCATATATTCTTAATACCTTCCACAGAGCATCTCTATCAACTCTATCATATGCCTTCTCCAGATCCATAAATGCTACATACAAATCCATTTGCTTTTCTAAGTATTTCTCACATACATTCTTCAAAGCAAACACCTGATCCACACATCCTCTACCACTTCTGAAACCACACTGCTCTTCCCCAATCTGATGCTCTGTACATGCCTTCACCCTCTCAATCAATACCCTCCCATATAATTTCCCAGGAATACTCAAAAAACTTATACCTCTGGAATATGAGCACTCACTCTTATCCCCTTTGCCTTTGTACAATGGCACTATGCACGCATTCCGCCAATCCTCAGGCACCTCACCATGAGTCATACATACATTAAATAACCTTACCAACCAGTCAATAATACAGTCACCCCCTTTTTTAATAAATTCCACTGCAATACCATCGAAACCTGCTGCCTTTCCGGCTTTCATCTTCCGCAAAGCTTTTACTACCTCTTCTCTGTTTACCAAATCATTTTCCCTAACCCTCTCACTTTGCACACCACATCGACCAAAACACTCTATATCTGCCACTCTATCATCAAACACATTCAACAAACCTTCAAAATGCTCACTCCATCTCCTTCTCACATCACCATTACTTGTTATCACCTCCCCATTTGCGCCCTTTACTGAAGTTCCCATTTGCTCCCTTGTCTTACGCACTTTATTTACCTCCTTCCAGAACATCTTTTTATTCTCCCTAAAATTTAATGATACTCTCTCACCCCAACTCTCATTTGCCCTCTTTTTCACCTCTTGCACCTTTCTCTTGACTATACATATTTTATTTTGCTTTGTCGCTGTCTCCCGCGTTTGCGAGGCAGCGCAAGGAAACGGACGAAATAAATGGCCCAACCCACCCCCGTACACATGTATATACATACACGTCCACACACGCAGATATATATACCTATACATCTCAATGTACACATATATATACACACACAGACATATACATATATACACATGTACATAGTTCAACCTGTCTGCCTTTATTTATTCCCATCGCCACCTCGCCACACATGGAATAACATCCCCCTCCCCCCTCATGTGTGCGAGGTAGCGCTAGGAAAAGACAACAAAGGCCCCATTCGTTCACACTCAGTCTCTAGCTGTCATGTAATAATGCCCGAAACCACAACTCCCTTTCCACATCCAGGCCCCACACAACTTTTCATGGTTTACCCCAGACGCTTCACATGCCCTGATTCAATCCATTGACAGCACCTCGATCCCGGTATACCACATCGATCTAATTCACTCTATTCCTTGCCCGCCTTTCACCCTCCTGCATGTTCAGGCCCCGATCACTCAAAATCTTTTTCACTCCATCTTTCCACCTCCAATTTGGTCTCCCACTTCTCCTCGTTCCCTCCACCTCCGACACATATATCCTTTTGGTCAATCTTTCCTCACTCATTCTCTCCATGTGCCCGAACCATTTCAAAACACCCTCTTCTGATCTCTCAACCACGCTTTTTTTATTTCCACACATCACTCTTACCCTTTCATTACTTACTCGATCAAACCACCTCACACCACATATTGTCCTCAAACATCTCATTTCCAGCACATCCACCCTCCTCCGCACAACTCTATCAATAGCCCACGCCTCGCAACCATATATCATTGTTGGAACCTCTATTCCTTCAAACATACCCATTTTTGCTTTCCAAGATAACGTTCTCGACTTCAACACATTCTTCAACGCTCCCAGAACTTTCGCCCCCTCCCCCACCCTATGATTCACTTCCGCTTCCATAGTTCCATCAGCTGCCAAATCCATTCCCAGATATCTAAAACACTTCACTTCCTCCAGTTTTTCTCCATTCAAACTTATCTCCCAGTTGACTTGTCCCTCAACCCTACTGTACCTAATAACCTTGCTCTTATTCACATTTACTCTAAACTTTCTTCTTTCACACACTTTACCAAACTCAGTCACCAGCTTCTGCAGTTTCTCACCCGAATCGGCCACCAGCGCTGTATCATCAGCGAACAACAACTGACTCGCTTCCGAAGCTCTCTCATCCACAACCGACTGCATACTTGCCCCTCTTTCCAAAACTCTTGCATTCACCTCCCTAACAACCCCATCCATAAGCAAATTAAACAACCATGGAGATATCAAGCACCCCTGCCGCAACCCAACATTCACTGAGAACCAATCACTTTCCTTTCCCTACACATACACATGCCTTACATCCTCGATAAAAACTTTTCACTGCTTCTAACAACTTGCCTCCCACACCATATATTCTTAATACCCCCACAGAGCATCTCTATCAGCTCTATCATATGCCTTCTCCAGATCCATAAATGCTACATACAAATCCCTTTGCTTTTCTAAGTATTTCTCACATACATTCTTCAAAGCAAACACCTGATCCACGCAGCCTCTACCACTTTTGAAACCACACTGCTCTTCCCCAATCTGATGCTCTGTACATGCCTTCACCCTCTCAATCAATACCCTCCCATATAATTTCCCAGGAATACTCAACAAACTTATACCTCTGGAATTTGAGCACTCACTTTTATCCCCTTTGCCTTTGTACAATGGCACTATGCAAGCGTTCCGCCAATCCTCAGGCACCTCACCATGAGTCATACATACATTAAATAACCTTACCAACCAGTCAACAATACAGTCACCACCTTTTTTAATAAATTCCACTGCAGTACCATCCAAACCTGCTGCCTTGCCGGCTTTCATCTTCCGCAAAGCTTTTACTACCTCTTCTATGTTTACCAAATCATTCTCCCTAACCCTCTGACTTTGCACACCACCTCGACCAAAACACCCTATATCTGCCACTCTTATCATCAAACACATTCAACAAACCTTCAAAATACTCACTCCATCTCCTCACATCACCATTACTTGTTATTACGTCTCCAGTAGCCCCCTTCACTGATGTTTCCTTTTGTTCCCTTGTCTTACGCACTTTATTTACCTCCTTCCAAAACATCTTTTTGTTCTCCCTAAAATTTAATGATACTCTGTCACCCCAACTCTCATTTGCCCTCTTTTTCACCTCTTGCACCTTTCTCATTTACCTCCTGCCTCTTTCTTTTATACATCTCCCACGCATTTGCATCATTTCCCTGCAAAAATCGTCCATGTGCCTCTCTCTTTTCTTTCACTAATAATCTTACTTCTTCATCCCACCACTCACTACCCTTTCTAATCTGCTCACCTCCCACGCTTCTCATGCCACAAGCATCTTTTGCACAAGCCATCACTACTTCCCTAAATACATCCCATTCCTCTCCCACTCCCCTTACGTCCATTGTTCTCACCTTTTTCCATTCTGTACTCAGTCTCTCCTGGTACTTCCTCACACAAGTCTCCTTCCCAAGCTCACTTACTCTCGCCACTCTCTTCACCCCAACATTCTCTTTGTTTTCTGAAAACCTTTACAAATCTTCACCTTCGCCTCCACAAGATAATGATCAGACATCCCTCCAGTTGTACCTCTCAGCACATTAACATCCAAAAGTCTCTCTTTCGCGCACCTATCAATTAACACGGAATCCACTAACGCTCTCTGGCCATCTCTCCTACTTCCATACGTATACTTATGTAAATCTCTCTTTTTTAACTAGGTATTCCCAATCACCAGTCCTTTTTCAGCACATAAATCTACAAGCTCTTCACCATTTCTATTTACAACACTGAACACTCCATGTACACCAATTATTCCCTCAATGCCACATTACTCACCTTCGCATTCAAATCACCCATCACTATAACCCGGTCTCGTGCATCAAAACTACTAACACACTCAGCTGCTTCCAAAACACTTGCCTCTCATGATGTTTATTTTCATGCCCAGGTTCATAGGCACCAATAATCACCCATCTCTCTCCATCCACTTTAAGTTTTACCCGTATCAATCTAGAGTTTACTTTCTTATACTCTATCACATACTCCCACCACCCCTGTTTTAGGTTTAGTGCTACTCCTTCCCTTGCTCTTGTCCTTTCACTAACCCCTGACTTTACTCTCAAAACATTCCCAAACCACTCTTCCCCTTTACCCTTGAGCTTCGTTTCACTCAGAGCCAAAACATCCTGGTTCCTTTCCTCAAACATCCTACCTATCTCTCCTTTTTCTCATCTTGGTTACATCCACACACATTTAGACGTCCCAATCTGAGCCTTCGAGGAGGATGAGCACTC